>NC_051183.1:36874104-37031869 GCF_013339695.2 Rhipicephalus sanguineus | reverse complement strand
CTTTAAGTGATAAGAAAACATTACATGAGCTGTAACTACAAAAAAGCAAACTTAAGCGACAACCCGATTTTCACGGATCTTCCCGGCGCGTTCATTTGCATCTGTGGTGCGCACTTCCCCGGATTGGCGATCCGCCGAGCAGCGTCTCTTCCAGAAGCCGTGAACATGCCTCGCCAGCCTCGCTTAGATCGAGAAGCTCTCTGCCCTTATTTAGATTAGCTCCTCGGAAGAAACCATCTATAGCACGTAGCTCTCTGAACCAAAATGTATAATAATTGACACGCTTTGCAGTGCCATGGCTAGCTAACAGCTGCTGTGACGACCGCTCGGCTGCACTGGTTGAAATCGGCGCAGTGTACGCAATGCAATCGCCGGCGTTGTCGTCTCTTTCAAGCAGCCGCCACGTCTGCTGCCACGTTAGCCTGAGGGTGACAAGCTGTGATCGTTTAGTGAACGAAGCGGCGCGCAGTTTCCCTCAACGAGCCCGTAGCCTCCGTGTCGTCTTCCCTTGCTCAGCATTTTATGCTGCCGCGTTCCCCCTGAGGGTGCACGAGGTCTGTGGCGAAAAGCACATACCCTCTAACATCAAGGGTCTGTGCAGCTGCTAACAATTTAACGTCTTTTGGAAGCGAACGGAAACGAAAACGCGTCGAGCGAAGCAGCAGAACACTGCGCAGAGCTTGCTGCCGCTGCGTCGTCTGCTCCCATATCCCGTCAAGTTTGCTGCCGTGGCGCTGTGGGCTGGAGGCCGCCGCGCGACGTGGCGGCTCCTAACGTATGCACGGTGCCTTATATGCAAAATGCGGAATAAGAAAAAACGGCTTTACAATAATGCTAATGCTCGTAGTTCTTCTTGGCTTAAATATAAACCTACATAAAAGCATATTGCACAGCTTTAAGTAAGGCTAAGGAGAAGTATTATTCTAATGATCTACCCACACTACTGAAAAACAACCCAGCTAAATTTTGGAAAGTCAAACCCCACCAGCGAAAACCAACACATCTCATTGCACGACTGCAACAACGTGCCTCTCCCAGCTAGCCAGTGTCCAACAGCATTTAATTCTTTTTTCACTTCTGTCTTCACGAAAGAGAATAGTACCAACATACCGAACGTAGCTGAGTTCGATTACCAATTCATGGAACCAATAGACATTCATAGTAGAGGGCATAATTACAGGGCCAATAAATAATCTTAACTATCGTCTTCATGCGGCGTGGACGGAATGAACTCAAAGGTGCAAAGAATACAGTACGGTCTCAAGCAAAATACTGCTTCATATATCCGGCTGTCTCTCGAAACAGGCATGATACAGTCTGACTGAAGTTGGCGAAAATAATGCCAATATTCAAAAGTGGAAATAAAACCTCATGCGGAAATTACCGTCCTATTTCGCTTACGTGTATTTGTTGCAAAATTCTAGAGCACATCATCGCTTCACATATTTACAGGCATCTGGAATAGTCATTTTTTTTCAAAAATCAGCATGGTTTCCGAAAGGGCTTTTCGTGCGAGACTCAGTTGTTTGAACTTACCACAGAGCTTCATGCAAATATGGACAATAATTATCAAACGACTGCGTGTTCCTCGACTATTCGAAGGCGTTTGACCGGGTTGCACACTGTCGCCTGATATCGAAACCTTCCGCCCTGAAATTAGACTCCCCTTACATTATCATGGCTTCGCAATTTCCTTTCGAATCGTCAGCAGTATACAACAGTAACAATTTCTCTTCTTCCCTATCTAACGTTTCATCAGGTGCACCACAGGGCAACGTACTCGCGCCATTGCTTTTCCTCATATTCATCGATGATCTTCCGCAGCACGTCTCTTCTTGCATCAGGGTGTTCGCTGACGACTGCATTATTTACCGTCCAATCAAGACAGTGAAGATCAGCTGTCACTCCAAAACGACCTCGACGTAATTAATGGTTGATGTAGTACATGGCTCATGACACTAAATGTCTCAAAATGCAAAGTAATGTCGTGTCACACGTAAACCTATAGCATATCCGAATTCGCTTACAGCATTAATCATTCATTCTATCGACTGCAACACATATCGGTACTTGGGCGTAATACTGACACCTAATCTATCTGTCCGACCACATTAGGGCAATCTCTGCCAGCGCCTCGAAATCACTGGGTTTCTTGAGACGTAACTTGAATCTGCCACCACCAAGCATTCGCAAATTATCTACTTAACACTGGTTCGCCCTCAACTAGAATATGCCTGTTCGATTCGGTCTCCCCATCAAAATACTTAATTGATTCACTGGAAAGAATCCAGAATAGAAACAGCCGCGTCATTGCCAATAACTACAGTCCGCATTCCAGTATATCACAAATAAAACATGAACTTTCACTCCCACTCTTGAACATTTCGTCGCGACATTGCCTTGCTGTCATGCTTTCACAAAATTACACATTCCTCCCGAATCACAGTACGTTACCGGTCTGCAAAAACCATATCTTACTTCACGTAGACTACACAACATCTTAGCTATTCCCGTGTACGGCTCAACAAACGCGTCAATCAGTCCGCACTTCCACGTGCTATCGTCTGTTGAACAGTTTGCCTGACGACATTGCATCCCAGACAAACTTTGACACATTCCGTCACATCTTATCAAGCACTTCACAAACCTCAGCAAGTAGATGCAATATCATAAGTCATTGGTCCGTATTGGTCCGTTTTTGTGATTGCCACATCCATGTGCGCGAGGATTCTGCCTTGTGGCCGCTGCATGCGCGGGAAATGCACAGTTTCGTTGACGGTTACCATGCGTGAATCTTTTGTACATGTTGAACTTTTGTACATGCTGATGCTTGTTGTTTGACTTATTATTTTGGAATTGTTTCTTTTGTATTTTTTTCCAGTTTGACGTTGTATATATGTATTGCCCCCCTTAGTCAATTGTTTCTGTTGTATTTCTTTCCGAGTTTCAGGTTATATATGTATTGCCCCCCTTAGTCAACTGTTTCTTTTGTATTTTTTTTCCAGTTTTGACATGTATATATGTATTGCCCCCCTAGTCAATTGTTTCTTTTGCATTTTTTTCCAGTTTGATGGTGTATATATGTATTGCCCCCCTTAGTCAATTGTTTCTTTTGTATTTTTTTCCAGTTTGAGGTGTATATATGTATTGCCCCCTTAGTCAATGTTTCTTTTGTATTTTTTTCCAGTTTGAGGTGTATATATGTATTGCCCCCCTTAGTCAACTGTTTCTTTTGTATTTTTTTCCAGTTTGACGTGTATATATGTATTGCCCCTCTTAGTCAATGTTTTCCTTTGCACTTTTCTCCAGTTTGAGGTGTTATATGTATTGCCCCCCTTAGTCAATTGTTTCTTTTGTATTTTTTTTTCAGTTTGACGTGTATATATGTCTTGCCCCCCTTAGTCAATTGTTTCTTTTGCATTTTTTTCAGTTTGACGTGTATAGTATATGTCTTGCCCCCCTTAGTCAATGTTTCTTTTGTATTTTTTCCAGTTTGACGTGTATATATGTCTTGCCCCCCTTAGTCAATTGTTTCTTTGTATTTTTTCCAGTTTGAGGTGTATATAGGTATTGCCCCCCTTAGTCAATTGTTTCTTTTGTTTTTTTTTTCCAGTTTGAGGTGTATATATGTATTGCCCCCCTGAGTCAATTGTTTCTTTTGTATTTTTTTCCAGTTTGAGGTGTAATATTGTATTGCCCCCCTTAGTCAACTGTTTCTTTTGTATCTTTTTCCAGTTTTGACGTGTATATATGTATTGCCCCCCTTAGTCAATGTTTCTTTTGCATTTTTTCCAGTTTGAGGTGTATATATGTATTGCCCCCCTTAGTCAATTGTTTCTTTTGCATTTTTTTCCAGTTTGAGGTGTATATATGTATTGCCCCCCTTAGTCAATTGTTTCTTTTGCATCTTTTTCCAGTTTGAGGTGTTATATATGTATTGGCCCCCTTAGTCAATTGTTCCTTTTGTATTTTTTTTCAGTTTAACGTGTATATATGTCGTGCCCCCCTTAGTCAATTGTTTCTTTTGTATTTTTCAGTTTGAGGTAATATATGTATTGCCCCCCTTAGTCAATTGTTTCTTTTGCATTTTTTTCCAGTTTGAGGTGTATATATGTATTGCCCCCCTTAGTCAATTGTTCCTTTTGTATTTTTTTTTCAGTTGACGTGTATATATGTCTTGCCCCCCTTAGTCAATGTTTTCTTTGCATTTTTTCCAGTTGAGGTGTATATATGTATTGCCCCCCCTTAGTCAATTGTTTCTTTTGCATTTTTTTCCAGTTTGAGGTGTATATATGTATTGCCCCCCTTAGTCAATTGTTCCTTTTGTATTTTTTTTCAGTTTGACGTGTATATATGTCTTGCCCCCCTTAGTCAATTGTTTCTTTTGTATTTTTTTTCAGTTTGACGTGTATATATGTCTTGCCCCCCTTAGTCAATTGTTTCTTTTGTATTTTTTTCCAGTTTGAGGTGTATATATGTATTGCCCCCCTTAGTCAATTGTTTCTTTTGTATTTTTTCCAGTTTGACGTGTATATATGTATTGCCCCCCTTAGTCAATTGTTTCTTTTGTATTTTTTCCAGTTTGACGTGTATATATGTATTGCCCCCCTTAGTCAATTGTTTCTTTTGTATTTTTTTCAGTTTGACGTGTATATATGTATTGCCCCCCTTACTCAATGGCGCCCAAGGGGCCTGTAAGGTACTTTGAAATAAAAAGAAATTGCTGCCATCTGTCGGAGGTTTGACGAAGCTACCAATTAAGCGCCATGTTGGAGGCTTGTGCCCGAATCGTATTGCTGTCGCTGCTATTTCTTCTTGCTTGTATCTGCTTTGATAGTCGGCAATCGGGGCATAAAACCTCAGACGAGTGCTTAAGGGCTTGTACACGTTTTATTACACATTTATTACGTTGACAATTATTACGTGTAAAGAACTGCCTCACAACGAAAAAAAAATGATACAAGTTTGTGACCGAGTCACATGTAAGCCTGTCGTCGTTGAGAACGAAGCTCAGCGCTAGGTTATAAATTTTGTTTGTTTTCAGTGTAGCGAATATACCGTTGTTAGCTATCTGACTATCATGCGTAGGATGGTTGGGAGGAGGCTTTAGCGCGCGACACGGCTAGGTACAGCGATGACGGTAAGAAAGTGCTGTTGACCAATTTCAAGGCGTATTTCACAAGGAACAGCTACGTCGACCAGATGTATTGCGCATTTAATTTTAAATAAAATGTTTTCCGCTTTCTTATTTAAAAAAATTCGCTGCTGTAGTCCCCGCCGTATCGTTTCATAAAATTACCGCGCGATTAAAATCTCACGCACGTGAAAAGTGCACATGAAAAGTGTTAGTTGCTCCAAGAAGTAGGCGCAGATTAGCTGGTATTTTAATAAATATGTTTCAGACATGTGCTCGTACACAATACGTCAAGAATATTCGCGTTCACATCGTCACTTTCGGGGCCTACTAGCGCCTTACAATTGCAACCCGTTTCAGCAAGGCAGTTCTGCGTCGCCGACTGAACGCTTGCGAAACCACCTCAGCGCATAACCAACGGTAGCGCACCCACGGTCGAATGTAACACATTTACGGGAACAGCATTTTTTTCAGTTTCATAAGAAAAGTGCCACACACAAGCATCTATTAACATTTCGTAGCGCAAGGGGTGGATACAGAATTTTTCCGGAGGAGGATCAGGTTCTGGGAGATTCTGATATGTGCTCTTCTTTTGGTATATATGTTAAAAAAGTAAGAGGGGTGGGTCATGCTATCCGGGCCGCTCGTCCGAGTTTGCCAGTGATAGCACGTGAAATGCTTGAAAAATACGCATAGTGAAGCAATATGCGCGCAAAGCATCCCACCAAACGTTACCTTGTCAAACTCTACAATCGAAAACAAACTACACTCTTAAAAAAAAGGTTGTAGTACTTACTAACTTCGGTTTACTAACTACTTGTCACATATGTTACTACCCTGTTAGTAAGTGCGGTTAGTAACGGGGAGGTTAGTAACCGTTACTACCCTCGCCGTTTCAAACGCACTTAGTATCGGTTACTACCCTTCTCGTTGCTAACTTGTAAAATAGGTAGTAACGGTTGCTACCAAAAAAAAATTAAGTAGCCGTGATCCTTTCGCCTCTTTTTTTTATAACGGTCACTTCAGCGAGCATCAACATTGCGATATATCATTAGGTAATTATGCACAGCACGTCATGAATCAGAACAGCACACATACACAACAACAAGGCTACGCGACACGTATAATTCGTAAGCGTTTCCAGGAGTATATATAGCCCTACCTCTGGGGTACGCAGCTGGTGCCGGTGGGCAGCTAGGCTTTAGGATAAATAGCTTAAGTTATGCGCCTATACTTATATAGCGTACAATTTTATTAGGTGCGCGAGGTGACATAGCGTAGGACTTTTAATCAAGCATATTAAGACAATCGATATGCTATGCATATTTTGCGTAATATCGTCTCAACATGGCCTAATATACAAGACCCAAGACGGGGTACTAAGATTACTAATATCGCCTCAATGAACTTGAATCGATTCCCGTGCTAGTGAATAGGTTGTAAAAAGCTCGTAATAATAACTTCTAAGATTGGTTTAACAAACTCGTTTAACAGGTGCATGGCAAAAAGTTAGTAACGGTACGCAAGAGGTAACCGTTGCAACTTTTAAGTGTCTGCTAACGTAGGTAGTAAAAAGGTAGCAAAAAGTTAGTAATGGTCCAAGAAAGCTAGTAACAGCTGCTCTTACTATTTGCTCGTGGTTACAAGCTTTTTCCTAACTTTTTTTAAGAGTGTGCAATCAGACTCAAATATCAATTCCTCTAAAAATGTTGGCCGTACAAATTATATGTCTTCAAGCCATGATCAAAAAAAGTGAATACGAGAAGGGTTTGAGAAAATATATTAAAATATATTAAAAACTTTCACTCAGTGAGTGAATGCATGTTTTTGCAGCACTGTGAAGGGTTATAAGCAAAGTAGCTTTTTGTTACTAACTCGAGTTAGTAACTTGGCTGTTTGGGTAGTAACAACAAGCCTGTTGCTTTCGAGTTTGTAAATGGTTAGTATATAACTGTCTCAGAGAGTTAGTAACAGTGGCTGTTACTAACATTTTCCTTCCAGTTACTACCTTTTTACGAACTTTTTTTTAAGAGTGTACAAAGAACACGCACCAGCACAATCGGTCCGTTCGCTGAGAATCGATGACGCGCACGAGCTACCTGTCTAACATGTCATGGTTATCGCGATGCAATAAAGTAATTGTGTCAACATCAGCGCAGGCATGCGCGAGTAGCCGCGATGCAGCTTTGAACCTCGTACACGAAGCCAGTTTGTGCCTGTAAGCACACGGCGCGAAAACTGTCGTTCGGGCATGACACGAAAGAATGTTCTCTGATGAATGCCGCTGCTGTCATATACCTCATCTACTTAGGACGGCGAACGTAAACACAGCGTTGATCGTAAGCAGTAGCCGGAGGAACGGAACGATGTGCCGCTTCTCGTCGGCCGCGAGGAAATCTAATAACATGGAGGTTAGTTTCCTGCAAACATTTTTTTCAGCATCCCAATTTTCTCAATCTGAGCAACACGGCACACGAAAATATGTCGGCATTGCCGTTCCTACCAGCAGCAGATATGGCAGCAGATTTTGCATAAGGTCTATACATCATAATTTTTGTGAAATAGGGAACCAGCCACTATGCCATTTTTCGTCATTCTGCGGAAAACCGTGGTACCCGCTAAACACCTAATAATAATAATAATGTCTGGGGTTTAACGTCCCAAAACCACGATATGATTATGAGAGACGCCGTAGTGGAGGGCTCCGGAAATTTTGACCACCTAGGGTTCTTTAACGTGCACCTAAATCTAAGTACACGGGCCTCAAACATTTCCGCCTCCATCGGAAATGCAGCCGCCGCGGCCGGGATTCGATCCCGCGACCTTCGGGTCAGCAGTCGAGCGCCATAACCACTAGACCACCGTGGCGGGGCACCCGCTAAACACCTGTAAGGCATTATGTGCACTTTGTTGGTGCTGTGCCTGATGATGATGAAGAATTATGGCAGAGCCTTTTGTAAGGGGTTGGAAGCATTCAAAAAACCACTCGTTGCGCAATTCGTATTGTGTGACGCCTGGTTGTCACTTCACTCTTCCACCACGCTATATTACATACATATGTTAATGTCGTTCCTTCCAGACATCAAGCTTGTATAGGGTATTTTTGCAAAGCAGTTTGAAGCACTGGCATGGTTCTGAGGTAGACTACTGGGCTCCCACGCAGACTACCCAGGTTCGAACCCCGTTCCATCAATTTTTCTTATTCAATACTTTCGTATTTCGCGCGATAGCGGTTACGGAAACTGGAGGCGGCGGACAACTATATACTGCGCCAAAAACGGCCGTCGTTGTGATGCTGATAACAGCTTTCGCTGTAAAACAAGTTTCCTCCAGGAATTCGGACGCGGCGTCTCAAGGATATATATATATATATATATATATATATATATATATATATATATATATATATATATATATATATATATATATATATATATATATATATATATATATGTTAAGGAGCTCATAAACGCCATACTTTTCGTATCAGATGTGGCGTATCAATGGTCTGAACCATAGACTAGTAGATGGAAGGAAGGAAGAAGCGGAAAGACAGGAGTTCAGGTAGGAGGCTTACGTCTGACCCACTTTCGACATGAGTGGCGAGGCGTTGATGATGAGTGATATCCGACACAACTTCGCATCCCAGTCTGACAACTTTCATGAATAAAAAATGCCTTCTTTTGTCGCATTTATGTTCTCGAACAAGAAAACTCGCGAATAAACATTCCGCGTGTTTCTCAGTTCTCTGCACAAGTGGTGACATCTGTCGAAACGATACGCGCGGCGGTAAACAAAGGCAACAGCGAATGTAGAAAACATGTCGTCCATGGCGTGATTTTCTTTGAAGTTGCTTCCGGCGCATGCAGCCAGCTCAAGCATAGCCTTCGAGATTTGTTTCCCGTACTCGGAGAAATGCATTGCCGTGCCTTGGAGTTGGTCGCCGCCACTGCAGAGTTTTGTAAACCGCGTAAATATTTATACCCTCTCTAAAGGCGATGGACACTAAAGAGAAAAATGATTTTTCGCATATTAGTAAATTACAATTTCACAATACCGAAGGGACCATTCTTTTCGAGAAAAGACGCTTGGTAAGCGAGAAAGCGCACGAAAAAAAAATACGGGTGGAGGCGCCACATTGAAATTCCCGCAACAAACGCCGTGTACGTCATAGATTTTAATCGGCGTCTACTAGGTCATACGTTGGTCCTATCGGCAAAAATGAATTGCATTGTCCTCTGAGGCAGCTGTAGATTTAAAATACCAAGTTTCAGGGAATTTCGTTGAGCCTATGTCTCCAAAATACGAAAAATACACTTTGAGATCCATGACGTCAAGCTCGGAGAATTCGGCGCGAAATTTAAATATGAAACTTTGAACTTGATTTTCCCCTTTATTAATAAACATATGGTGGTGAAATTAACGACATTAGAGTTCTCAGAGTGCAATTTATCAATCCAAACCGATTCATTGTTACAGTTTAGTGTCTCTTTAAAGCCGATTCGTAGGAGCGCACTTGATCTTAGCTTTTGTATCTTACTTTTATCGGGAATTAACCAAGTTGAGCGAGGGAAACTACAGTTGGATGCAAGTTTAGACGTCTGCGACATTTCTTCCTCAAAGGCTGATGCACACAAGCCTGCACCAATAAGCGCGCGCTCCAGACTGACGTCACGAGCCGGACAGCCGGTGACGTACCCCACCTTCGGAGAACATTGCATAGTGCATGAGCGCGGCTATTTCTTTAGTCGCGGAGGCGATCGACTGTTGCGCTTCGGTCACCTGGGTGGGGCCTCTCCGGACTTCTTGAGTTGTATGCGACTATAATTCGGTAATTAAGGTAAAATGTCCCTTGTTGGCGCAAAAGAAATGGATGTCAAGGGATGAGAAATGCAGTCGACGGTATAAGATCAAGTGGTGTAGTGAGTTTGGCTGGCATCGTATTAAGTCAGGTGATGCAAGGCATAGGTAAGTGCAGATCAAAGGGAAAGATTGAGTCTTGCAATAGACATAATTATGATGTTTGGACCAAACGCAATGAAAAAAGTGCAAACTGGTGGTTAAAGAGATGCAGTAACGTGACTACAAATGCACGGAGAATGGATGACGAAGCAAATATCTCTATAGAAACGCGTATTCTTAATATTGTTACGCGTGATATAATTACCGGGCAGCACACATTCTTCATATTTCAACCTTCCACAGCTCGCGAACTCAACCGTCCATAGAATACGAAGTCCGTATCATGCTTACTTTTTTGGTCTTAGTGTCTGTCATAATGCCCAGATCATTGTATATTTTCCCAAGCCTTTTTCCAAAGCATTTTTACATATTGTTCATACATGTCGTGTTCTCCTGCTCCTGTCTTTTCACCTTACCTCGCGCTCTGTTGTATGTGAAACACTTTTAGGATCATTGTCATTTCATATTTCTCGCGTTTTTTATGCCACCATAGTCTTGTTGCAGTGACTTTTCGTTCTGTATATTTTCCCTGTTTTCATATTTTTTTTCATGTGGACTGTCTTACTATATTTTACTTGGTGAGTGCGCCAGCCCTCTGACTCTAGGGCACTTAGCCTGTACGACAAATAAGAAAGGTCGATTGATTAATAGCACTCAATCAAATTATTAATATAAAAAATCCGACAAAAATATGTACACATTGACGAGGAAAGAAGAAAACTGATATAAGACCATTAATGGATAAGCGCGTTTTCACGAAAGGTCACCTTTAGAATGGCTAACAAAACCTTCACATCCGAGCGAAATAAAAAGCAATCCACGAAAAATCGAAGAAGCAGACGAGAAACGCCTAGTCAGCGGTTCTGCCACGAATGCTTTTCTTTTTTTGTTTTCTTGCTACGGCGGAGCGTTGCTTCACCGCGCAACAAAAAGACGTAGGGGTGAAGCCTCAGGAAAACCGAGAAGCACGCGCGCACGATGCGTCACAGGGAAGCAGGCAAGCAGGAGAAACTGAATACGAAGGGAGGAACAAAAGAAAGAAAGAAAGAAAGAAAGAAAGAAAGAAAGAAAGAAAGAAAGAAAGAAAGAAAGAAAGAAAGAAAGAAAGAAAGAAAGAAAGAAAGAAAGAAAGAAAGAAAGAAAGAAAGAAAGAAAGAAAGAAAGAAAGCTGCGCGTGCTCGAGGAACTTTTCTCGTCGGAGATCGGGGGGCTGTATCAAGGCGCCCACTCTCATCGGCCAAGGAGATGCGGTGAAGAGAACCACCCGTTGGTTGAAGCGGCTTCAGTCACAGAAACACAGCAGCAGCGGCGGCCGAAGCATAAGCAACAGTAATGACAGTCAGGTCGAAGCAGCATCGGTCGAAGGAGGTTCGCGAGAGCCCTTCCTTCTGCAGAGCTTGCAGAGTCGGCGATCAGATCCATCACCGAGCATCGCTGACAGCGCTAGCTAGCCGCTGCGGGTGAAAAGAAAAGACAATGTGTGTTTTTGGTTTCCTTCCTCGGGAGTCCAAGGCGCGTCGCACAGCCGCCGGCTTCGGCTGGCTTCGGCCGTCTACCTCAGCGCTTGCAGCTCTCTTCTGGAAGCGCGAAGAGATGGGGAAACGCCCGCCTTCAACGTCGCCCGCACTCCTTTGCCACTATATTGCTGAGTCCTCGCGAGTAGCAGGCGTGCCATTGGAGGCGACAGGGTTTGGAGGAAAAGAAGCGAGGGGTCTCTACCCACCGCCACCATCGCGGCACGCGCCGGCTTGTTTCTTTGCGATCGATCGCCCCAGCGTCGCCTGAGGAACCGAGAAGGAACTCTTTGATCGATAGGCCCCGGGCCGCCGCCGGCTGTCGCTGACGATGCTAGCGACGCCGTGCGGCGGCTCGCTTAAACTGGCCGCCGGCGTGAAGTGATGGCGAGAGGGAGGAAAGAGTTCTCGCACTGTCGTTTAGGGAAGCGTAATAATCATGCAATGCCGTGGAAACGTTGCACGTGGCCCACTCAGCCAATCAGAAACACGCACTTGGTGGGCACGAGATGTGTATTCACGTCGCTACCGACACCAGCGGCGCGGTACGGCGGCGCACTGAAACGGGTCGCCGCGCGAAAGGATGGGAGAAGGAAAAGGCACTTGTAGTTTATTGCAACTTAATAACCACGCAGTAATATGGAACGTTAAAGGCGCTCGTTCAGCCAATCAGAAGCCCGTAAGCAGACGCGTTATGTGTATTAATCCGCGTCACACAGGCAAGTAACGTAACGGTAAGCGGCTCGTGGAGAGGTCGCCGCTTGCAGTGGAGAACCGACTTAATGAACGCGACACCGTCGGTGAAGTAAGCTTGCCGAGTGCGTATACCTTAATGCAAACGATTTTGAGGCGTCGCAAAAAAAAAAAAGGACATTTTTCGTTGCTTTGGTATGCAGTTTTAAGACTATACATACATCAGAGCCAGGAAACACGTGTAAAATATTTTAGCATCGTATAGCTTCTCATGCGCATCATCCTGCGTGGAATTGTTCAGCAATGGCTTACCTCAGTGTGCACTCAAGAGGTTGATGTGCAGAGGGATCCCGTTCATAAGAGCGTATACATAGGAATATTCCTCTAACTGGCGCGACTCACGTTCGCCGAAATCGCCGACGCCATGCGCTGTATGTATTTATTAGTGGTTTAGCGTTACGCTATACAGGTGAAGTGTTGCAGTGAAAGTCACCTGCAGTCTTTACGATCGCGCTGCTGACGCATCTGGCGTGAGGCGTGCTACACCACATACTAGATAGGTGAAGGAGGCACTTCCTAGGAATAATAACTGCTCGAGTTTTACTTGCCAAAACCACGATATGATTATGAGGCACGCCGTAATGAAGGATTCTGGAAATTTTTTAGCATTTGCGATTCTTTAACGCGCAGCTAAATCTATAAGTACACGGGCCTTTAGCATTCCGCCTCTATTGAAAAGTGGCCGCCGATGTACTATATTTATAAAAAGATGCATTTTTCTATCCAGCCGTCAACCATCTGCACGTTGCGTGTCAGTACGACAATTCCATCCAAGCCCTAACGTCCCAGGTGCAAGTGTCCGGATATCCCCTCCTGCACTGCCACCGCAGCTCTATATCATTCGTCGTCTCTCGCTCGACATGATGACGTATACGACCGCTCGCGCCTTGAATTGCACCAGTATACGTACGATACGTAGCGGTATACTATATAAAGCTTTCTTATGAAGGCCAGTTTGCACTTTTCAAAACAGGGACGTTCACTGCCGTGTCACGAGGTTCGTAAGTAAAAAAAAAAAGAAACTTCCATGAGCCGCCGATACCGTGAAGCGTAACCGCAAAAGTCTGCGATATATATATATATATATATATATATATATATATATATATATATATATATATATATATATATTAGAGCACTGCACGGGCCGGATTTTACGGCCCGGGCACGGCCCGGGCCCGCTTTATGAAGCCCGAGCCCAGCCCGGGCCCGTGGTTCCAAGCGCGGGCCCGGCCCGGGCGTACATGACCGAACCCAGCCCGAGCCCGGCCCGGGCCCGTCGTTCCAAGCCCGGGCCCGGCCCGGGCCCGGGCGTTCATTACTAAACTAATCCAGGGCGCGCTTGTTCATGACCAGGCCCGACCCGGGCCCGCTAGAGGATATTAGTTGTTGATGATGATTATTAATGATGCCGTGCGCTTTGTAGCGGGTGATCGGACGGAAAATCCGGTGTGTACATGCATCGAAATGTTGCTTTGCCCACGGTGGTAGCTCAGCGGTTAAGCTGTTTCGCTGTTAAGTCCCAGGACGCGGGTGCGATTCCCGCGGCCGTGGCAGCCTCAATTTGGTGGGGGCGAAATGCAAGAACACCCGTGTATATACATATCTTTAGGTGCACGTTAGAGAACTCGAGGTGGTCGAAATTGATCCGGTGCCACTACGGCGTGCCTCGTAATCATATCGTGGTTTTGGCACGTAATACCAAGGAATATAAATTAAATGTATCGTATGTGTAAACCTGGAATAAAAGACCGAAATCTGTATGCCTCCCATGGGAACAACCGTGATCTGGCCCATCGTTAGTGCTGTTAAATATATATATATATATATATATATATATATATATATATATATATATATATATATATATATATATACGTGTCGCTTCAGCTTGGCACAGTATACCTTAGACCATGGAATGCATAACGTTCGCGTGTGCTCGAAGGCCCGACTTACGCCTTTTAATGAGCGGGTCCGAGTCCGGCCCGCAGCCTCAAGCCCGGGCCCGGCCCAGGCCCGCGGCTTCAAGCCCGGGCCCGGCCCGGGCCCGCACTTTCAAGCCCGAGCCCAGCCCGGGCCCGCCGTAAAACGCTTCGGACGGCCCGGGCCCGTGCAGTGCTCTAATATATATATGTATCAGCGATCAGCGTCGCTTGGTGAAACAATACTCGAGAAACGGGTCGAGCACACGGGCCTAACCCTCGGGTGAATTCACAGAAACAAGCTCAGCAAGGGTTGCCTTCTGGCCTGGTTGGTGTGACATTTCTTACAGCGTTTATCACAGAATCGCTTTACAGACAAGACCGAGAAGAAACACAAGTAGCACTTGTGTCCGTCTAAAGAGAAAAGGGCCATCTGCCCCACACACTCAACGGAAAAGACACGAAGTCTCGGTTCAAAAGAAAAAAAGTCAGCGTCCTGTTAACGAAACTGCAATGCGCGGTCTGGGCCACAACGACAAAGGAGGACCGCCACCGCGCAAGCCTTTTTTCCTCTTCAAGCTGGGAAGCGCGGAACACGCGGCGAGGATAATCCGCGGAGCTCATCCGCTCGCGCACTCCTGGCTGCGGTCTATGGGCGTGCATGCATGCGATGCACGGCGTACACGGTGGCCCGTGTAATCTGATTGTAGCGCCCCCTTCTCCCCCCCTCCCCCAGCCCCTGCCAATCCAGCCGAGACGAGTGCACGCCGCGGCGGGCCTTCGCACCCCGTTGTCGAGTTCCGCGGCATGCACTGCCTATGTATGCGTACGCGCGTACGCCAAGAGAAGGCTCCCCACACTTGCCCCACCTCGCGGGAACATCCGACGCACGCGTTCCGTGTCGGCACGCGAGCCAGGAACGCCGCCGGTCGGAGGGGTCGGAGGGCACTACCGCCACTCCATGCTGTAGTCATGACTGCAGTGCTGTGAGGCGTAGTGTAGAAGAACAAAGTGTGGCGCGCGCACAACTCCGCTTCACGCAACGGCTTCACGCTCGCCGGTAGTGCGCCTGACTGATCACACCGTCAGTGGCGCCGCGGTCGATATGTGTACTCCATTCTGTCTAATGTGCAACATGCCGGCATGGAATCCCCACCGGTCGCAAGGCACTACCACTAACTACACCGTGGTGTTGCACACTGCAGTGCTGTGAGGCGTAGTGTGTAGAAGAACCAAGTGTGGCGCCTGTTCCGCCCTGATTCGCGCTTCGGCGGTAGTGCGCCTGACACGATCACACCGTGAGTGGCGCGGCGGTCGGTATGTGTACTCCATTCTCTGTGTTATATGCAACGTGGCTATCCCGAAAAAAGTATTACAGTCGTGTGCCCGCTATTATAGTTTGTTCAATATGTTGTTAAAGGGAAACTAAAGTGACACGATAAATCAGTTTAGGCACAAATTATTGCGCTTGTCCAGTAAATCTTCTCGGTCCTGTGTTGAATCAGCGCTATCCTGTAGTATTTAACAAATTATTCTTTTAGAATTGTATGTATTTAATTTTGCCATCATAGGTTAACCATGAGAAGCCGAAATGAAGGTCTAAGTCGCATGTTTGAATTTCGCGCTCGCTTGAACGTCAGTGTGACGTCACGAATTTGGAAGCCTTTTTCACATTTTGGCAAAACTGGTTCTATTAATTTTTCTGAAACTTCATGTCAAGACTGTGTCCCTTAGAAAACAATGAATAATTTTCAGCCTACAAACGACTGCGTAGGCCCTAGCATGTCGAGCTAGTGCGTAACTTCAAGGAGGCGTCACTACCTGCGTTTTCTTTTTGCGCGTTTTCTTGCTTACCAAGTGCCTTCTCGCACTAAGAGTGGTACTTCACGCATTCTGAAAGTTATTTACTGAATGTTATTTACTGTCTCAGTTATAAAAGATTGAACCTCGAGCGGAATTTTAATATTCCGATTAAAATTACCTACCTGATCTGTGGAAAAAGCAAAACTCACAGGCTTCGGCTATAGGCACTGCCTAGGCACCTTTTCAACGAAGGCTGCCACAATCCCCTCTGGGCGGTTGTAAATATGCAAATTCGCGGATGAAGAGCGAAGCTGTTGAGCACACGACACGGCGGAGGCCAGTTTCGTATCAAAGGCGAGGTTGTAAACAACTCTCGGGAGTGCAAAACCAGACATTCACAAAAACGAGGCACACGGCCTTTATTTGAGGCTTCGCCAGCAAATATATATAGAGAATTCGCATAGTCAGTAAGTCAAACGCGTGGTCACGTACGTGCGCTCTAATGTTCCCAGAAGCTATGCACCATCTCGCCGAATTTCAGGTTTTGTTAAATGCCAATCGACGTGCAAACCACCGTGCAGAGTCTACCGCGACACGTGCACAATAACTGCCATTCACGTAGAGTTTAATTTACATCCGTCATTAAACGAGTAAACAGACTATTTTCATGAGAAACCGGAGTCAACTACAAATCACGTGTGTCCACTTCAAGAGCCGCTGCCTTCTTTCACTAACTTGCACTGCGTTTAACTATATTACCACATAAGTAAATGCGACAACAATATGTGATCACTGCTGACCAATACATGCGTCTTGGCAAGTCATATACATGCATTGGCACGTACACTGAGTATACGCATTCGAATCATAACGCCGCCTTACGGAGAACAAGGGCGAACGACATCTGTCCCCTGTCGCATCGTTCCGGGGTCCATCAAATCCCCATTCCAAAACGCTAGTAATGCCTCATATAAAGCCTCACTACAGGCCTGGAACGGTGTATGACGCCGCCCCCCCTAAGGCACAAAGCCGTCGCCTCCATCCACGGGGTTCCCAGAAGGACCTTCCCCTCCCAAGGGACGGCTTTAATCCTCCACTTCGCCTCGCGGGCCAATTTGTGCCCAGCCTTTATGCTCTGCGCAGGCGCGCGCTAGTACCGCCAGCATGCACGACATAGTTGCCGCGCTGGCGCCAGTGCTGGTGGTAGAGTCCCCGAGAAATTAATGAACACCCCCGGCTCAGGCAAGAGGGAGGAGTTCACGTGGATGGTTGGGCTTCGGCCGGGCGGAGTGCGCGCGCCGCTTTCTCACGAAGACTACGTGGGCCTGTCTACACGTGCAGCCTCCTCTCATATTACCTATAGGGCGGGCGAGCGCAGAGAAATGAGCATGTGGAATGGAAGCGGCCCTCTATATATACGCCGCTTGCATAACACGAGGATGCATATTTCGGACCATGCAAAAGCTACTACGAACTGTTGACGTATATATGTACGTCGAGTCTTTGACGCTGTATATTTCTCAGCGCTGGAGTTAAAGGGGCCGTGACAACCAATTTTGTATCATAATCTGTGTGATTTGGGTTAATCCTTGTGAGTTCACAAACAAGCTGGCGAAATTTTAGCGCATTTAGTCGAGCACTTAATTTATAATTGAATATCTTGTAAACACGTGAGCGGAGTCGGGCAAAACTGGCGCACTCGCGAGCTGTGACGTAACAACCTGCTTGCTTTGCGAGCGTCTGTATTTCGGCGAACGATCTTGCTCCGTGGTCAGCTGCGTGTGTAATCGAGCTGTTTAAGCTTTTTACAACTTTGCATTGAAAGTGACCGATTCGCAGGGGCTTTGGAGGAAGGCGATCGACTGCGCCGCTCCATGCAGCACATGACGTCACACGCCATGGCAAAATAGCGGTCGCCGGCGGTTGGCGGAATTTACAGCCGGCGACTTCTAGGGCTTATTTCGCGTTGAAATATTTTTGTACAGACCATTTTTTCATGTATATGTATAGCCACAAATAAAAAAACCTACTTTGTTCTTGCAGAAAAACATGGCCCCTTTAAGCGCACGATTTCTGTTTAGGGAACGACATTCAATACGCTCTACTTCAGTATAATCTTTCCGATGTGCACCCTTACATTGTCATTGTTCATCCGATAACTTTCGTGGTGAGATACCATCGCATCGAATCAAGTCGCCTATTATCCGTAAGCCACGTCCGCATCTATAAATGTAATCTTAGTGATCCGAGTTAATTGCACAATCTAAATGGGAAAAGCTTTATAAGCATTTTATTTTTTACAAAAGTCAACCCCCGTGTAGACAATAGAGCGTGCAGCCATTCGTAGAGCACCGCCGAACACTCAAATTTCGGTCTCTGAATTATTTATACCAATTGAATTTCCTTTTTTTCCATTACTAACGCAGCCTCCACGGGATTTGAACCCGGAACCATGTGCCAAGAACTCTCGATCCTGACCTGGTAGATGAGGTCACTTGCTCTGATGACTGGTCATTGCGAAATTACTCCATAGTGTCTTTTTCTCCTCACAAAGCTGTTATACGTACATTTTGATAGAATCCAAGCACCTGGATACTCAAAGTTTCGCTGACACTATGGGATTCTGTCGCTTCAAATTCTGACACACTGTCCCGCATTAAGAGACGTTTGGGTCTTGAAACAATGACAAAATTTATGTAACATTGTAGAATGTCATGACAAACGGTGCTAAAAGAAACGACGGGTGCCAAACTCTCAAAGTTGCAGGAAGCTTGTGGTGCACGCATGGGATCAAACGTATGCGGATATTCTCCTTTGGCTGAAAGCTTGCCGTCTAGTTCCACAAGGGCAGGCGAACGAAAGAACGGTAACAGTTCCGCGAAGTTCTCTTTCGAGAAGCAGCATGTACCTTGAATTCAAGCAATCTTGGAACTCAATAACCTTTCCACAGCAACGCATATGGTGATTCAGAGGGAACCGAAAAGGGCAGATCCTCAATACACATGAAAAATCACGCCATATCCACGAAGTGAATGATGATTGAGGAGCTGGCTCGGAGATAATCGGGTAAACCTTCAATGTACCGTATACAATTCCTCTAGTGTCATAAAGACGTCACACTTTGTTATAGTAGCGATTGTGGTCAAGTTGTTGTCGAACCACAAGCGGTCGCAGACCTTGCAGCTGTGACCGAACGTGTGGTCGAGGAAATCGCGCTTGAAGCGCGCGGTGGCGCCACCAACTTCAGGTAGCGACCGCTTTCGGCGCTTGGCCGCTGCATCCCGCGCCCGTACCTCTTTGAGGTTCTCTTGCCGCCGCTTACGTGCTGCTTTGGCTTCGCGGGCTTGTATCTCGGGGTCTGCACGACGCTGACGTCTCTCTGCGGCCTCGCGAGCTCTCACCGCAGGGACTTGGTGGCGAGCCCGCGATGCTGCTGCCCTGAGAGCCCTCCACTCCGCCGCCTTGTCTTCGTTCATGTTATTAGTATCGAAGCGCACTGCCGTAGTGGAGCGAGCGCCGCATGCTACAGTTGGCTATGTTATATGTGATTTTACCTGCGTTATTATCGTCATCAAGGCGCTCGAAGAACAAGTAGAAGAAGAATTCTCTTTCGCGCGAGCAGCGGTCGCCTCTGGAACTAAGGTTACGCTTACGGCGCGGGACTTTGCCCCAGCTTAAGAACCTGTTGAGCCAGCTCCTAAAACTCACAGGGTCCCTTATGCATTCGCCTGACACGACTCGAGGGCGAAAGCCACCCTTTTCTTCTCAGTCGATGTATTACTCCTCCCTGGCCCCTTCCGAAAGCTTTCTGCACCTAACGTGGTTTTGCACTGCCTCTGGGGTCGGTGCACCTTTGACCTTGCGATGATTCGTTGTGATAACGTTATCATGGCACGTCACAGTGATGCCACAAATTTCGATGATTTGTGATGTCCTGATGACGTCACATGGCGACGTCGTCAAGCAGTGATCTCTGATCAGGTGACTTTATGCGTAGTTCGTATTGACGACGACGCCGCCATTCACTTTTGCGTTTAAAGGGAAACTAAAGGCAAATAATTTATGTCAGAGTGAAAGCTCAATGTATGACAACGTCCAAAATGGTAATATTAATAAGAGCAGTGCCCTACTTACCGAGAAATTAGGCTAAATGTATCACACGACGTGCGCCACGAGTGGGAAATTTTGGAAATGATCCCGATGACGTGAGAGCGTCTGACTACAATTAGTCACTAGTAATCAAACTATAGCTGCAATAAAAAAACCTTCCATGCATCAAGAGACGTAATAAAATGCTGCTTGTTCGTTTCTGTTTGATTCATGGAAAAAAAACCTCTTAGGCGTTGCCATGGGGAACGACGCGCGTGGTTCAAAGGTTCCGTTTTTGCCGAACTGCGCTCTGCCCGGCGCCCTGCTTTGCTCACGCGGTCGCGTCTCAGTGGTAGTTTCGGTATCGCGTACTGCCGCGTGTGTTTTGCGCGCTCGTGAAAGTCGCTGTGACAGAAAGTTCGCCAAAATGCCGCATGCATCTGATGTTGCCGGATGCCCGAATGGTGCACGCCGCCAGTGCACGCTGCCGCACAGTAAAGGCGGGCAACGTTGGGCACGGCAACAGTGACATGAGAAAGACCGCTTTCCGGCGGGTGATTTGAAATGCGCTAAGGCGATGCGGACAACTAAAACGTGATTTTATTTCAAAATAAGCATTTCCTTGGTACAAGAGTGGCACTACGATGTTTCTGGACCCCTATTTCAACAATAAACGTCGACTTAATATTTGCATTTAGTGTCCCTTTAAAGAGGCATCTAAGGCTTTCGCCTTAACATGTATACCAACTCGCCCAACAAGCCACTCAATGCGAAATCACTGTAGCAGTTGTGTGAACGAATCATAAATAAGAAGGACGGCGACTTCGAGACAAACCTACAGCTTAAAAAACACCGGGGTACCTTCGTGCGTCGCCTCCATCTGCAGCATGCCCCCTGGTGTGTCTTCCCATCGTGGACTGCGCTGCTGACGGCAAAGCCCTCCAGCACCACAACGCCCTGTACTCTATACGCATATATACACTCGGCGTCAAAACTTCGCGATCCCTTTAAACGCGTTTGCGCGTATTCTATTACCGAAATCACTAATGGACGCCTGTTACCGGCGGAAAAACGGCTGCGGGGACTTCATTTTACCTCAACGCATATACGGTAAAGAACGGTCGCTAATGCAATGCCACGGCAAACTAGCTTATCGAAAAGAGCGCTTTTCCCTGGCCCCCTCCCATGTATATATGTTTCATTCGAAAGGAGGGGAGGGGGGGGCACTCCCGTATTCCCTAGGGAGACAAGGGAGGCAGGAGAGGACCCATTTTGAAACCGGAGGGGAGTGGGGTGCATTTCCAGGACGACTCGCTAACCACTCCTAATAGACTCGTTTGGTCACCAGGGAAGAGACGGTATATTAGAGGGTATGCCATGAAATGGCTCATCACGGAGCTAAGTCCAACAACCCTCCTCCCCCCCCCCCCTGCCCCCGTCGCAACGCCCTCCCATTTTCCACGCAAATCAACCGTTTTTTTTTTTCGTTCATTCAGACTACCTCCAGGCTCCATGCCTGCCCCGCTCCTCTAACTGGAGAAACTTTCAGGAGTTTTGTTCCGGCTGTTTCGTGGTCGGGCAGCTTGAGACCTTGGACCGGAAGTGCATAGGACCGGAAGCGACCGCGAAAATAGCGGAAGCGCGGAAGAAGATCCTGCAGTTACCTGATCTACGGCAAAACACGAAATCTGAAGAAATATTCCATTGATACTGCTCAGGATTGCTTTGACTGTAGTATGGGTTACTCGTCTGATGCAACGCGATGTATTGAGAGTGAATCTGCTTGGTTCGTGCTTATAGCATGTGAAAATGTGTCATGATGAATCTGCGGACGAAGTATGTGCATACTTAGTTCAGAGATACACAAGAAAATGTATATTCATAGCACATTTTCGCGTATCTTGTTTCACTAACGCGCCGTTGTCCTCTTGGAAGGCGCACCAAGGTGCGGGTGCGTGTAGCTTGAAGATGTTACGTATTCTGCTTCATTATCAACACCTTCCCAAAGCACGCACTACTGGCATATACACGTCATGTACGGGTATAAAGATAAAACAACGATTTTTACAGGTAGATTAACAGTGAACAAACCTTCGTTAATACGACTACATCGAAGTTACATGGTCAATATTGTTTCAATTGTTTACTGGACGGTTCTTTAAGTGTTCTTACTTTTAGCTTTTTTTTTTTTAAATTTCTGTCTTAAACGGACCACTGTATAGCGGAACAGCTGCAGTGATGGCAACCTGCATGGTACTACATATTTCCTGCTTCTGCAAATGATGGCGCGTTTGCACTTCCACAGGAGAGCGTAATCAAAGTCAAACCTGTGCGCGCAGGAGTGCCCAAGTGTTATCACACTGACATATCACCCACGTATCAAATATATCTTCTACAATCTTGAACGAATTCGCATTGTCGCCCGTGCACAGGGTTGTATGAAACCAACAAAACTGCACGGGAGACGGAACACAAGACAGTACGAGCGGTTTTTAGTTCGCGCTTGTACTGTCCACTTGTGTGCCGTCCCCTGTGCAGTTTTATTTCAGTTTCAGTGTCGTACAAGCTAGCCCCTCCCCCCCCCCCCCCCCCCCCCAAACGCACTATACTCGGGTACTAAATGGAACGAGTACCACAGCGCACATGTTGACTGTCTTAATTTCCAACCTATACCCGCTTCCGCCGCACCCGCGCCACCACTGCGCGTCCAGTGACCGAACGCTTCGTTCGACACCGGAACGTCACATCCGCTGAGCGGCGCAGTCAAAACGAACAGCGCTCCACGCTCAACAGGAGACTACACACGTACCGTTCTCCTCTTCCGCACTTATAAGAACCTCGTTAGAAACTCGTACACATAACGGCGCTCACACGCTCTGTCAAATTGGCCGTCCGGCCACGAGGCGACGGTAACTTGAGAACGTGTCACTTCCGAGCGCGCGCCCACTTCCAGGGGAAGTGCTCTGGTGTCTCTGTATGGCGCACGCACACTAGCATCCCCTGGCGAGAGGGCGCCAGAGCGTGTGATGCCGCCCTCGCGACGTCACTACTACGCACATCTGTCCTCCCGTGACCCGATCCGGAGGTCTTTTCAATAATCCACGCGACGGGCCCCGGACACGAGTGAAAGGAAAGGGGGAACACCAACATCGCGGGACGGAGCTCGTTCGCTCTTGCTTCCCACGTGCGCATCATGTTTCAACCGACGTACTGCAGGCCTGACACGGTGATGGGGCGCTAGGAACACACGCGGATGGTAAGCCACGTGTCGAAGTAGAGGAAGAACGCGGGTCCGTGGAAACATGCAACGTCGGCACGCGACAACCCCGCATCCCACTTCTGTCCTTAAAGCAGAAAGCGCTTGGTGCGTTCATTGAACCATTTTATTACCGTTGGCGCCTTTGCGGGCCCGACAAGTCGTATCAGGTTACATTCGTTAAGCAAAACCATCAATTTATTCTTATTTTCTTCGGGGAGATAGCCTTGACTGCCATGTAAGTATTGCAGTTTACAGAATACCGGAACACTGCAGTAGTAATCCATAGTTCCCATGATGAGTGAACCACTTTAACCGCAGCTCGTAGTCCTTGGAGCCAGTGTTCGTTTCTTGGCCTATATGCCACCCGTCTATATTCATAAAGGAATATGAATTCCCACGAAATTATAGGCACATCCCACATGAAGTGCCGTTTAATGCGAGTGCTATGCATGCAGGCACAGAAAATGGCATTGACTCCCTAATGCCTTGAGATTTTGATGCAATACGGACAAACCTCATGTCATTTGTCTCAATGTCATTAGCTTGTTAATGTGTTCAACAGAACGCATTCGGCTGCGAAATGCGTACACTCGACGCCATAGCTAGCGCAATGCAGTACAATTGAAGCAATAGAAACTGCGTTTATAATATGCAAAGAAAGACGACTGGAAGGCGAAGCCATCTTTTTCTTCTCAGTCGACGTATTGATCCTCCCAAATATATAGAAGGGTTATAGCCAATTTGCTTAACTGAGGGCACGCTGCTAAGTTACACCTCCTGTGAAACTGCCCCCGATTAGTCGCCAAAGAATTAAATCGCATTGACGGGTGTGGCGACACGAGGTAAAAGATACTATAAAGCAACACTACTGATAAAAATTTCATGGGATAAGAGACCTAATATCGGATAAATCGGAATAAGAATAACACCGGTGAAAGCCGCGGCAGCGCGTTTGGCAACAAAAAACAGAGCCCCTACACGAAGAACTTTGAACGAACGTAACCTCTCAGGTTCCTTCCGTGGGCTCAAAACATGCGGGCCTAAAAGGCGGAGCGCGGCTTACACCGCGAAAGACCAAAGCGGTCTTTGCATTGTGCATCGACGGGGAAGAAAAAAAAAAGCAGAGCAAGAAAAATAGCGCGCCTAATCGTCTTAGCCCTCGCCGTGATCGCCTTAACCAACGTACTACAGCCGCCTGATAATGCGGCACGTCGGTTGACGGAAAGGCGGCTCGGTGCCATGAATGGGGAACAGATCATCCCCACTTTATTTCTTCTCAAGCCGCGCGTAATGCCCGCGATAGAACAGAAAAGCTGCAGTGGATTGGATTGGATTGACGGCGAGGCAAAATAGCTAGGAGTCGGGATGAAGACCGCAATGTGTGTACACGGTGTTACTCTCGAAACGATTAAGGAGAAGGATGGCTACAAAGGCCGCGGAAAAAAATCTTCAATGAGCTAGTACCTCCCTTTTTACTACGAGGCGTTCCTCCCACGTGACGCAGTCAACGTCGTAGTGCTTCGTGGAAGTTTTTTCAAGCGAACCTTCGTACGAGTTACAAATATCGGTGGCGGCGTTGTCGTGCACGGAAAAGCCGGCGCCAGCCGGGTACGGAAATGCGGCCCTCGCAGCTGTGCCGGTCACGCGCGTATTTGCCTGCGCTGTTTTCCGATAATTGATGTACTCTCGACCACGGGCATGTCGGCGATCAGCCGTTTCTGATACGACAATTTGATCTTTTATCGAGGTCGCTTGTCATTTAACGTTGCCGCATTTCATTGTTGCCCGGATATGAACGCATACGTGAGTCATTAGGCACTATTCCAAATGCGTAGGCGCGCCCTCACGCCACGCCCGCAACAAAATCAGAGCCGTTTCGCTTCCACCGGGGATATAAAGAAAGAGAAAGAAACAATTATAGAAACAGACAAAGAATGAAAGAAAAGTGGTAGGTCAGGCACGCACAAACCAAGCTTCGCTTGCCCCCATTTTTCCGATAGTAGAAGGGCTCCTGAACCTTCTATTGCTCCTCTATAGAATCATGTCACCCACGTTTCATGGTTTTTGTCTAAAGTATCATAATGTGCATAACCACCAGAATCATTAGGTTGACAGCTGATTCTCAAACGATCTAAGGTGAGGGATTTGCGCCGATGCTGTCAAGGCATGCACATTTGCAGCAGCTGACGCGACACCTCTTGAAATTACACAGTCGGCAGCGTTCCATGTCCCGAAATATCGGTTCTGCATACAAGGTATATGAAGCTATAATTTTGTTTTCACTTGGTCATGAACCTTTTACTTTTCAGTATTTACCTTCAGCTCGTTTATTCGCCCGCAATATTAGTTGAGATTGCGGGGATATCTCCAGGTTTGAATTTGTTTAATTAATATTGTGGAAGCTTCTTGTATGTCATGTATTAATCAAGGACAAAACGCATGGAGGCGAATGTGCGCATGTGCCAATGTCTTAGGAGGCAAACGCCGTGATTCGCCGGTTGGACGCTACAGATGGCGATAACCAAGGCTTTCAATCATCCACACCAATTGCGTCGGATAAACTAAGACCCATAAAAACGTAGGCCAAAAAAGAGTACGTAAAACACCTGTAAGCATTTGCGTTTCATAGTTCACGTCATCATTGTGTGCTGTTTATCAGCAGCACCACTCGGACCATCTTGCAGCACTTGTCAATTATATCAGTGCCCACACGAACCTCTAGCTGAGCCGCCGCACTCGCTCAAAGCACAAACTAGTTTCTTCATAATTTTTAGCACTAGTGGTTTTTTACCCTGCACAAAAAAAGAAAAAGAGCGCCCACACTAAATGCGTGGGCGTCTTTCATATCGCCCCAATCATACGCTTGGGCCCTGGCGGGACATTCAACCCGTGCCTGCCCTAGCGTTTAGCAGCGCAATGTCTAAACCACCACGGCTGTTTTTTCAACGATGTTGGCAGTGAATACTCATGTGCTCCCGGCCATTCATTTAGGAGTGAAGTGCCGGAAGTATCCGGCACTTCACTCGTAAGTTCACTCCACAAAGTGGACCGTCCATTTTCAGAGGAATGTGCATCGGGCGTTCATTGGCTGTATCCAGCTGACGCAAGCTGAAATCGGTGGTCAACTTAGCGCACAGTTGCAGAATAATCCTCCTCGTCTACCCACATCCAGCTAACGCCAGTCGCGGACATTAGCGATGAGGACACGCTTGGAAACGGCCCGTAACGAAATGGCGTCACTTAACAAAAGCACCCCGGAGTTGCTCGCGCTTTTCTCAACTACAGAAGCGCGAGTAACCAAGGACCATGAATCACCAGCTTGTCCAATGGTCCACTCTAACGTAACATGTGCGACGCGTAAGTACACAGACGTCGCGAGTGGGTGACAGCTTACCAGTTACCTCCCTCGTGGCTTCTCGCTCTGCCAGGAACATGACAGGACAATTGAAAAAGGACACACGCAGGGTGTTGCACGTCACCCTGCGTGTGTCTTTTTTTTCGATTGTCCTTTCGTCAAGTTCCTGGAAGCGCGAGCAGCCATGAAGTCGTACCAGCAAGCCCTCATATAGCAGCTTTGCTTACCAGTTTGTTCGTATGTCCGTGCTGGCGTGGCTTTGGGGCGGGAAGGAACGATGGCGGGACGAGCTCTCCTTGTTTGGCGGCGTTCAACGTGCTGACCGCCCATAGAAGTCAGTCAACCAGCGAGAAACTGCGAGAAACCACGTAGAACAAGTTCCGGCACCGACGGGACCGCGCTTGTTGGCGACGACTTGCCGCACTCGATGAACACGTTGGCCAGCAGCGGACAATCTCAAGGTATATGTAAACTGATAACGAAACTTCCATACTAAGCCCATGTGTCAAGTTGGTGGCTCGTTGCCACCGTTGCCATCTGCGTATCGCGGGGACAACTAACAGCAAGCAAAAGATAAAAAAATAAATATGACGTCACAACTGAAAGCGGTAGCGACGTCGCGCATTTGAACTACATGGCGCGAAATTGATTTTTTTTTAAATTCCTGATCTTTTACATGCTTTTGATAACTACGCGATTTTATTGCGTCTTTATGGCTCCCCAACTGCGTGTGCGAGAGAAAAAGAAGATCAACAAGAAAGTTTGGGGAAGCAAGCTTGTTTTATTAGCCTTGTAATATACACCAAAATACTTTGAAGATCAAGAAATTATGATGCAACGGCTCATGAGCACAACAGCAAAATAGTTCGATAACTCACGTTGCCCAATCGAGGAGAACCACTGAAGCAAGACAGCAGCCTTGAAAGTATCACTTTGGCAACCTTACAGTGCAGCGTTTTTTTTTTTTTTTTCGCTTATATGTGTCGCATTCACCGTCACGAAAGGCGAAGGCACGCCGGCCGTGCACCATCGAAAGCAGTCTGCCGTCACAGGAGCGGTTATCTACACATTCTGTGAGCTACTTTAGCTTCTCTGAAGTGTCACGGCAGTAAACAACGCATAAGCAAATAAATAACCTATACGGAATGTGCGCACGAAACCACCGCGCAAAAGTGAGCGATGCCTCGTTGACCCGACAAAGGGCGGAACCGGCCGAACTATAAACACGCCCACATATAGCAGACTGGCTGCATACGCCCCCCCCCCCCCCATTTATGCCCCCCCCCCCCCATCATGTCAGTACCCCTTTAAGAGGTGGAGGTATGCTGCACTCGTAGTATAGTAATTAATCCAATTGAGTATACAGCTAACACGTGTATAAGAAGCGACAACGCAGTTTCTACTTTGACAACCTTGTTTGCAGTTACTGTAGTGTGTGTCTGAGATTCGTATGCAGCTCGGCTGGAGTAACATCAGCTCCCCGAAAGCAAACTGTACAGACAGAGCAATTGTAACGCTGTACAGACGGGTCAGTTACTAAAGGGAAGACTTGGGTGTAGGGCATGTCCGGACTTCGCTCTCTTTCAAAAGCCTGGTGGCTTAAATTTCCATGAGACAAATGGTGGTTGACAGTTCCGATTCCTTTCGGCAGACTCGTTCAGTAGACGAACAATGTTTCAACATCCACTGGGAGTTAGGGGGCCAGCAATATGAAACGTGCACGTTCGAGCGATCCCTTTAAAGGTCAACTCCGGCGATTTTTCGAGGTCAGTGGATCTCAACCAAATTCTTTGGGTATAGGTTCTTTACCACATTTCCGTCGTGTATGCCAAATTACAGGCTGGATATAGATACGCAGATTGCTTTGTTTACAAATGAATTTCATTGACCGCCTCGAATCGCCCACCTGGTTCCCCACAAATATTGGTAACATTGCGTGTTTGACGTCATTTATGGCAAAGCGACGGAAGTGACGGAACCGAGGTGCCACCAGCGTCTGCTATACATGGCAACGATCGTGCATTTTTGGCCAGAGCTTCGTTGGTTGGACGTGCGGTTTTCAGTTCCCTGTGGACGGGCGTGTGATGAGGTGGCAAGTGGTGTTGCGTTGTGGGCTGCACACGATTACAAGTGCAATTATGGTAACTGTCACTAAACACAGCTAAAGTACCAACCACTGGCAAGCGCCGGCACGCGTTCCACGCGCCTACGCGTCAAATGCGTCGCGGCGCGCCCCGTGGAGGAAAAGGGCGCGCAACCACTGGCAAGCGTCGACCGCGCGTCCGCGCCGACGCTCGCACAGTGTTGCTTGATCTTTTCGTTTAAAACTGTCCATGTACAGCCTAGAACGGTGCGTTATCAATCGAAGCGAATTAGACTGTCGTTAAAATATTGATTGTGCTTCACCCACCACTTTTTTTACTATTTAAGAAGTAATTAACATCGCAATGACCAAAGTAACAACCACGGTATGCACAAGTAATCGACATCGGCGCGTGCGCTGCTAAGTTCACGTCTGCATCACGGGACACAGCCAACGATGTTTGCGAGATCGCCAACGCTTATGCGATCGCCTTGTTGACGCCTGTTCACGGCCATGCTATTAGTGCCCAACACGAATATAATCATCCTGTTCATGAAAATGGTTCTGCTCCAAGAAGCGGACGGGAGCGGCGTCGCCCGCACCGTCGGTGGGCGTGACGTCGTTTCTTGGCACGTACTTTAGTTACGAAAAAAAAAAAAAAGGAAATAGACGTTTGCTGCAAAGTCCAAACGAGGTGCCCTAAAAATTCGCCGCATAACGACTAATACTTTTCAAATTAACAAAAAGACGGCTTTCCCGCGTACCACGGGTGTCACCGTGACTAATATTCTAGCTGCCTAATATGAGTTACAGTTTATTACATGGGCCAACATTGAGAAGTTCGAATCCTGGAGCAAGCATACATACTAACTCAAATTTTTTTCAGTAGCATGGAAACAAGAAACCAACATTACTGGAAACTCACAGTTACTTATGTCGCGTCTAGCAACAAAATGCAGGTAAACTGTAGCACTGCAAGTATGGCCTTTCTTGTTTTCTAATAAATGAATATGCACTGTTCACCACAAAATACGCATCGAGTTCATAATTAAACAGCTTATTTATTTATTTATTTTCAAATATTGCATCCCAATGCAGGGCTACTGCAGGAGTGGTGTACATGAATACAAAAGGAAAGAATGTATTCAATATCGCAATAAGTGCTTCAACAAAAGCAGATATCGCCACCTGTTGAGTGCAACTGGGTAAAAAATGAGAGAAATAGAACACTAATATCATACAAGCGCCTCCAAAAATCAGATACATTCATTTCACGAACGGAACCAGGTACATCATTCCAGTGTTCGTAAATATCAGAAAAAACTGTATTTGAACATGTTAGTGTGCACAAAAAATGGGTTATGTTAAGATTGTGATTGCAGCTGTGCACTGTGTAGTAGGCTTTTGGACGTTGTCTGTAGTCTAAATATCCTCTAACGCAACAAACCACACCTGACATTTCATGATGCGACAGATATCGGTCATAAGATTGGAATCGAGCACTGGTTTTTGCACGTTGTGTGTAGTCGAAATATCCTTTAGCGCAACAAACCACACCTGGCACTTCATGATGCGACAAATATCGGTCATCAGATTGGAACCAAGCACTGTGTAGAAGGCCTTTGGACGTCGTCAGTAGTCAAAATAACCTCTAATATAATAAATCGTGCCTGAATCTTCATGATGCGACAGATATCGGTAATAAGATTGGAACCAAGCACTGTGTAGAAGGCCTTTGGACGTCGTCAGTAGTCAAAATAACCTCTAATATAATAAATCGTGCCTGAAACATCATGATGTGACAGATATTGGTCATAAGATTGGAACCAAGCACTGTGTAGAAGGCCTTTGGACGTCGTCAGCAGTCAAAATACCCTCTAATATAATAAATCGTGCCTGAAACTTCATGATGCGACAGATATCAGTCATAAGATTGGAACCAAGCACTGTGTAGAAGGCATTTGCACGTCCTCAGTAGTCAAAATACCCTCTAACATAATAAATCGTGCCTGAAACTTCATGATGCAACAGATATCGGTCATAAGATTGGAACCAAGCACTGTGTAGAAGGCCTTTGGACGTCGTCAGTAGTCAAAATACCCTCTAATATAATAAATCGTGCCTGAATCTTCATGATGCGACAGATATCGGTAATAAGATTGGAACCAAGCACTGTGTAGAAGGCCTTTGGACGTCGTCAGTAGTCAAAATAACCTCTAATATAATAAATCGTGCCTGAATCTTCATGATGCGACAGATATCGGTAATAAGATTGGAACCAAGCACTGTGTAGAAGGCCTTTGGACGTCGTCAGTAGTCAAAATAACCTCTAATATAATAAATCGTGCCTGAAACATCATGATGTGACAGATATTGGTCATAAGATTGGAACCAAGCACTGTGTAGAAGGCCTTTGGACGTCGTCAGCAGTCAAAATACCCTCTAATATAATAAATCGTGCCTGAAACTTCATGATGCGACAGATATCAGTCATAAGATTGGAACCAAGCACTGTGTAGAAGGCATTTGCACGTCGTCAGTAGTCAAAATACCCTCTAACATAATAATCGTGCCTGAAACTTCATGATGCAACAGATATCGGTCATAAGATTGGAACCAAGCACTGTGTAGAAGGCCTTTGGACGTCGTCAGTAGTCAAAATACCCTCTAATATAATAAATCGTGCCTGAAACTTCATGATGCGACAGATATCGGTAATAAGATTGGAACCAAGCACTGTGTAGAAGGCCTTTGGACGTCGTCAGTAGTCAAAATAACCTCTAATATAATAAATCGTGCCTCAAACTTCATGATGCGACAGATATCGGTCATAAGATTGGAACCAAGCACTGTGTAGAAGGCATTTGCACGTCGTCAGTAGTCAAAATACCCTCTAATATAATAAATCGTGCCTGAAACTTCATGATGCGACAGATATCGGTCATAAGATTGGAACCAAGCACTGCGTAGAAGGCCTTTGCACGTCGTCAGTAGTCAAAATACCCTCTAACGTAATAAATCGTGCCTGAAACTTCATGATACAACAGATATCGCTCATAGGATTGCACCAGAGCACTGTATAAAAGTCTTTGGCAAGTTGTCTAACATAGCTAAACTGAATGAATGTCTTCATATTTCAATTATGCTTAAGTGCATGCATAGTCTAAGTCAGTGCATATACAAAGAACTGAACAGAAATGAAATAGTCCTTGCAATACATCCAAGGATTTGGCATTTGAAACCATCAAATAATTATTTCAGCTGGATTCAGTCTGGAGGAAGAGATAAATATGTGCACAGTTTAGAATGGTCTCACAGGTGTCTGAGGTTCAAGTGAGGCACCGTTTGAATTCCTTCTAAACAAAGAGCAGCACAGTAATATTGCACTTTCATTCCTTCTGCACATACGTGTGATGTCATGCTCTTCTCTTCTTACTATCGTGTCATTGTGCACCTCAGATTTCAATGGAGGTGCTTGTCACTTACAAGCTTTTTAGCAAATTAGCTGTCCAGCTGTAAACAAAACATATGTTATATTTAAGTAAACTGTAAAACGATGGAGAAGCGCCACTGTTCACATTCTCCCGTCTATGAGTATCAGAAAAGACTAGGGAGAATGTGTGTCAGAATAGACAACCTGCAAAACAAGGCATGTGCAACTGGGCATGTGCTAAGGTGTAGTTGCACGGCAGAGAAGCAGACCAAGAGTCAAGAAGTGAAATAGCAGGCAACACAAGCAGCACTTAATCATGCAACTTTCTTTTTTGATCACCACACTCGCGCACGTTCGAGCTTCTATTTTATACATGAATGGAAATGAGACCGCTGACAGCTGAATGTGTCGGCGTCGCTGGTACCCGGCACGAAAACACGTCACACTGCTACCAACAAGCGCACGCTTGTTGTTAGCTTGGCAACACACGCAAACGATTTGCGCCGAAGTCAACCAATGTTTCAGCGTCGTAAAATCCGCAAATCCTCCTCATGTACGTTGTCACATCACCGAAATGCGTTGGCAAGTGCGATGTTCGCTTTCGGCAATGATGAGGCGAATGGCGATGTTGAAAACAAACACACTGCGGTCAATTTCCTTCAACCAAACTTCCTCACATGAGCTGGTTCACACGAAGTCGACGGTAGAGGCCTACGCTGAATGCAGACGACACCGCTCTGAATTGACTTCGCGGTAGGCGAGGGCTCACGCTGAGGACTTCAAACCTCCGAAGCATGTTTACACCCGTTCCGAGCGCAGATACACACAGATCAGAGCACAGAAGCAGCGACATGCCGCAGTAGTAGGTACGATGTTTTCACTGGGTCGACGATCGCACACAAAACCGGGGCAAGGGCAGCCGGGAAGCATTCGCTGGATTTGTCGGCGTCGCTCGAACTCGGCACGAAACCGCGTCCCACTGGTAGCACTCGCGGTCGTTCGCCGTGTCGTCGCTATGCGTCGACGTACTGGATGACGACGCGGTCACTCAGGAGCGTTTGCGACCGTAGTTTCCGTGCTTGCCCTGCACTCGGAGGTGCCTTCGAAGCGGCGGCCATTAGGCATAGCGCTCAGAGGTATCGCGGCCTCTGATTGGTTGGCGCCGCCGGCACATGCCGGCCTCTGAATGGTTGGCGCGCCGTACGCGTGGTGACGTAGCCGAAAATATCAAAGTCGTCTTCACCCCGCGCGCCTCGAGGCGTATGGACGCGTACAGCCCTCCGCGACCGACGCCGAGAGGCGCATTTGACGCCTAGGCGCGTGCATACGCGTGCATACGCGTGCCAGTGGTTGGGGCTTAACGATTACCCTTCATATCTATATAAAGAGTGCTTTAGCTAGCAGTGTTGGCTTACCGCACTGAAAGTACGGTAATACCGTACTGGTTCAGAAGTGCACATGCGTGAACTTTACCGAACGGAAATACTTTTCAACGCATACTGGGCCCACCGCGACCGGCTCTATCCGTATATAGCAAACTGCGCATCGTGAGAAAGGTGAATCGTGCTTGGCTTACATTAAATTGCATCAATCCTATCACCGCTATATAGATGGGATTGATGACACTTTTACATTCTTCCCGTAATATTAAAAAGATTTCGTTTGTCCGCCGACTTCTTAGCGTTAGCGTTTTACCCGATCGTGGCAGCCACCATCTTGAGCCGCCTGGCCAGGTGGTGCCATCTGGCGGTGTAGTGCGCAAACGCGCAAGCACATAAGTAAACAAGTGCGTCTACTTCATCGAAGAGGAATGGTGGTTCTAGTTGGCCTCCAAGTGCTTCCGAATCGCAGTTGTCGTTGCCCGAACAACTTCTAGGAGCTTGTGCACGTGGCACGGTCAGTAACCGACATGGTACGACTGGTGCGGCGTGGTCATCTTTTCGCTGAGCGTCTGCTCTTCGCGGCTTTCATAATCAGCGCTTGCGGAACCGGCATGCCTTGTAAGATTTTCGGTTTTTACCATAAGACTAAAGCCGCCTTGACGTCGCTGCAAGTGCCTAAATATGCCGACGGCGCCTAGCGCTGTGTACAAACATGGAGTACGTCACGCGAAGATAGTACTGCTCGAATGGGATTCGGTTTCGGTGTCGCCCATTTATTGCTTATTTAAAACTATTTTCCAATTTGCCGAGTGTCTCTACCATCGCGCCCGTGACAGGAGCGTATCGGGAACATAGAAGCATCATTACTTTATTATGGTAAAAAAATAAAAAAAAAATCGCCGGTGTTGGAATTTAACAGCGGACTGCACACAAACAGCTGAAGCCATGCACACAAGGCGGTGCGTCGTGAATGCACGAGCATGCCTCGTTCCTCCCCCCTCCCCCCTCGCCCCTTATCAGCTCCAGATATCTCGTCAGCGAAACAAAAATATAAAGCGTGAGCCACCGTTCGTGACCCGCAATGCTTTCCCTTCGCAGTGGGCGGCCCGTGATGTACGTCGTCACGTGGTGAACCCACGTGGAGAGAATCGGACGACGCCTGATCAGTATTCACAGAATGAGTTGTGTGCGGTATTTAGACTCAGCAGATTAAAGGTCCGCCGGTGCTTTTCGTCCGGGACTCCGCGTATTTCTCACTTTTCATCCGAAATTAAACGGTCTCAATTCGGAGATAAAAGGGCGTATTTTATCTGCAAAGCGCACTGTGAATGGCCTCTTTCGACCAGAAGCGATGGTTTGTTAACACGAGCCATGTATCTGAAAAGGGAGATAATGATCAAAGACGGATGGTACAAAAAACTCACAGGGTCTCTTATGCATTCATTTAAGGCGACTCGAAGGCGAAAGCAATCTTCTTCTCTTTCATCCCAGTCGATCTATTCATCCTCCCCCGCCCCCTTCCGAAAGCTGCACCTATATATAACGTGGTTTGGCACTGCCTCCAAGATCGGAGGCATAGCTTTTCTGCACTTCACCTGGTTTTGCACTGACTCCGCGATCGGCCCACCACTGACCAAACGACCATGTCATGTGGTGACGTCACCATGTGACGTCAATTTATGCGGCATAGTGATGACGTCATGATTACGTCACAAACGTCGGCGATTTGTGACGTCGTCATGACGTCACGTGGTGAGGCCATCACGTGATGACTTTTTTGCATCACTCGTGTTGGCGCCGTCGACGCGGGACGCCTACGCCGACGGTCAATTTTCGCGTTTGATGCGGCATGTAAGGCTATCGCCTTTGAAAAATGTAGAACTTGATGGCATCAGTTGCTAGCCCATTTTAAAGGGGACACTCAAATTATCCATTTATCCACATAACGATACTTTCGTAAGTAACTGATGGTTGTGCCCACGTCTAAATACTGTAAGCTTTTCTTATGGTTCCCTTTGTTATATATTGTTTTACGGTTACAATGCTTCACTCTGCGAAAGAGCCCAGTATATATAGCAGTGGTAAATATCGGATTAGCAAGTCTATAACTGTGCCAAGAGTAATAAGGTATCAAATTGGGCGAATTGGAGTGTATACTCATGATGGAAAGCGCAAATTCTTCTGGTGCTGTGTCTCGTTTGGGCAGGCCATTATGAGTGCGCTGAGAATAACTGCTGGTGTCATTATCGCTGTCAGGATACGCTTTGTAAGCTGTATTCAAAACATTTATCGCTCTGAGATTGACAAAAAGTGTAATGAAACGAAGAAAAAAAAGGTACTGGGCGCTTTCATCAAAATCTTAATTGAGGGCGTCGTAATCTTAAATTAGGGCTTCATAAACCATGCGGTCGCTAACTTGAGAATGTTGCTCGCCGCCACATTCTCAAGCCCGGAAGCTTGCGGCATACGTGGTTTACAAAGAAAAAAAAGAAAAGAACCGGCTGAGTTCCCTATAAAGCTGTATAAACTTCAATGTTAGAATGTATTCGGTAGCAATTCATTGGGACGTATGCAGTGAGCCATTAAATTGAAAGTTCCATGCACCTTAACATTGAAGATAGACGCATTCGTCGCAAAAGGCATGTGTTGTGAACTTTTACGACCAACTGCGCAACAGACTTTCGTGAACACACCCAGGACCGCGATAAAAAATCAAGGCAGCTTCGCACTAGTGGTGTCAAGCCTGAACAAAGCGCGTAGCTGGGCAGCCTTCTTTGTTTCATTTGCTCTTTCTTTCTTTCTTTCTTTCTTTCTTTCTTTCTTTCTTTCTTTCTTTCTTTCTTTCTTTCTTTCTTTCTTTCTTTCTTTCTTTCTTTCTTTCTCTCTTTCTTTCTTTCTTTCTTTCTTTCTTTCTTTCTTTCTTTTTCTCTTTTCCAGTTCTTTCTGTCTTTTTTTCCCTCTTCATTTCTATTTATTTCTATTTTTCCTTCTAATTTTTCCCTTTCTCGCTGTTCGTATTTCTCCCTTGCTTCCTCTTTTTTATATTTTTATTCGTGGATTCGCCAGCATACGACAGCATACGACAGCCAGGGCCCCTAGGTGCTCCGCGCTTGATATCATCATCAAGGCTCTCGAAGAACAAGAAGAAGAAGAATTCTCCTTGGCGCGAGCGCGCGCTCAATATGCTACAGATGGCTATGCTATACGTGGTTTTGCCAGCGTTACGCCGAGATACATGAGACGACGGCAGCATGCGACAGCATACGACAGCCCGGGCCCTAAAAGTGCTCCGCACTTAAAAGTCGTACGGCCCCTTGCCTAAGACGACCCGAAGGCGAAAGCAATGTTCTTTTTCTTCTCAGTCTATTTTCTTTTATTTATTTTTTCTATTTTGCTTTAGCGCTGGAAGTACATCAAAATTCCTCAAGGAATGAACATGAATAGTAGGCTACGCTGGCAAAACATTTTCTGCTTTAGTATACGTAACCACGTCAGTGGGTGCAATATATATGCCCGTCTTTCGTATTCACCCCTCCTATTGCTTTCCCCCATTTCACTTTTAGAGTTACAATTATGCAGTAACTCGATCCACCTGTGACGTACAGCGTTATATATAGAGGCGCACTAAAAGTTGGTAAGCGCCGTCAGCGTTTTATCTGCTGCTTTCTTTTTCTTTTTTTTTTCTTTTTTTTTTGCTGTGACCTTTTTGAGGACCTGCCCTGCGTCAAAAGGTAACAGGAATCCCTATACTTACACGCTGGACCGCAGGCAGCCATACGACCTAAGCGCATTTTGCTGGCTGCATTATCCCTAAAATCCGCGAAGCATTTCGAATGAGGAAAAGTTAGACAGGCGAACATCCTGGACGAGATACCGTCCTATTTTAACAAACATTAAATCTACGCTGCTGCAAGCCTTTATGTTTAAGTGCTTTCCTTATGCAGCCGTGTCATTGAGTGTAAAGGCTGCCGTCCACATCCAATCTCTCCCCCCAGCCCATCCCTAGAACGTACACAGTAACTCGATGGATGGATGGATGGATGGATGGACGGATGGATGGATGGATGGATGGATGGATGGATGGATGGATGGATGGATGGATGGATGGAAGGGGCTGTGCCCTTTTGATGGGCTGGCGGCTCATGCAACCTAGCCGTAACTAATAATGAAGTACTAACTCTACGTAGCGGAAGACTAAATTTCGCTCCCGCCTTGATTTTACCCACTAATCAGATAACCTCCACTTGGTTATTTCTACCTGCTTAAAGTCTGTTTTGCATTCGCTGTATCTAAATCCCTATGGTTTGAAAAATTCAGCCCCATTGCCTTTGACTGCTGGGCGAAGCCCTTTAGAGAAAAATATCAGGTGTTCAGCCGTTTCCTCCTCCTCCTCCTCTGCACACGCACTGCATCGCGTGTCTATCCCTTCGTACTCGGCTCTCTGCATCTTAGTACGCGTTACTCCCGTCCTGGCTTCAGAGAAGAGAGCTATCGTAGATCTTTTCTTTGGCAATTACACATCCTCCACGTACAGCGCCATATAGTGGCACACCATACCTGAACCGCGGGCAAGCCATATGACCTAAGCATCCCGTCTATGTCGGCTTGATTCTTTGGCGTCTGTTGTTGAAGTTTCTGCGGTTGCACCGGAGGCTTAAACAGGACGACACGCCGTACTTTCGGGGCTTCGAGAGAGTCACTGGGCGTTTGGTGGATGGGTGAGCGGGGGTTCGGGGGGTTCACGTAACTGCGTCGCGAGCCGAAGACTCTCAAGAGCAGCCGAAGCGTGGGTCGTCCCCCCGAAGGCTGCCAAGCAGTGACCGCGCTACACGCTGTCGCGACCCTCGGTGGTGCTTCACCGCACAGATGACAAGTACTGCGCAGAAGCACGCTTTTCAGGGGCCACCGACCAGAAGCCATTGACGGCGACTCGTTCGCCCGCCTCGTTCAGACGCTGTCCCGATGCTGCTGAGCTGCGGTCCCTGTCAGATGGCGCACTGTCACCCCCTCTCCCCCCCTCCAGAAGCACCCGCCGATCTTCCACCCTAGTTTCCAGCGTTTGTTTGCGCTTTTGCACGCGACAGCGGTACGTACGCGCTTTCATTTCTCGTTTTGTATGTCGCATTCATTCAGTTTGCCCACTGAAGAGGTCCTCTAGTTGACCTGCGCTGCCTTCCTCTATCTATCTATCTATCTATCTATCTATCTATCTATCTATCTATCTATCTATCTATCTATCTATCTATCTATCTATCTATCTATCTATCTATCTATCTATCTATCTATCTATCTATCTATCTATCTATCTATCTATCTATCTATCTATCTATCTATCTATCTATCTATCTATCTATCTATCTATCTATCTATCTATCTATCTATCTATCTATCTATCTATCTATCGAAATGCAGCTTGAAGTGCCCCCCAGGCACCTTGAAGCTGCATTTCGCCGTTTTTCGCCTGGGGTGACCCCAACTTTATGTTGGAAATAAATTCTCTTGATTCTCTTTCAGGAAGGGGCGTAGCCAGCAATTTCTTTCGGGAAAAGGGGGGGGGAGGTGTTCAACCAAGCTTTATGTAGGTTCGTGCGTGTGTTTGTATGTGTGCATGATTACATAGAGACGCATGTAAAATAGAAATATATCGGGGGCCTAGAGTTGAACCCCCAACCCCTCCCCACCCCCGGACACAAACACACACACACACACACACACACACACACACACACACACACACACACACACACACACACACACACACACACACACACACACACACACACACACACACACACACACACACACACATATATATATATATATCCTTCAAGGGAGGTGAGCTTCGTTAGTCCTTCCAGTCAGCACCTAAGCCAACCGTCTTCTTTCCTTTTTCACACTGTTCTTTTTTGTTCTCTCTCTCTCTCTCTCTCTTTTCAGCAGGAACCGTCGAGGACGACCCTGCTGCGCCTTTTATTGGGAATATCATAGAGCCATCTATTCTTCCGGTTAGCTGCGCGCAATTAATCAGGCGAGTGGTCATGCCGACAAGTACGGGACCGATATAGAGCGCTCGCCACTCGAGTGATTAGTAGAGGGCGCCCTTAACGTGAATGCGAAGCGGGAGCACGCGCAACTGGACACGAATCGGGATTACAGACGGCGCCACGGCCGACGAGAGCTCCCCCTGTCGTGAGAATAGAGCGCGAACGGAGTGAGGAACTCGTAACATTGTGCCACTCACTACGCCGAGTCAAGGCTGAGTCGTTTTCATTATTCAATAATGGAAAGATGAAGGGGAGAACGGAGTACGAAGGGAGATGAAAGAAAGAAAAAGAAAAAGCTCGGATTCATTTTGAATCTGAGAGAAGCTAACGAGATAGCATTACGAGGATCGGATTATGCAAGCCTTTGAATATGCATTTGCAGGGTACTGGTTCGGGCGAGTTGGTGCCAATCCGTGATAACGGTTATTTTCGCACACTTGTAAAAAGACGAGCACTAGGCATTAGACACAAATAAATTGGAGGCGAGCCTAATCCTTCACTTAGGTGTATGGTAGTTTCGCACCTCGATGTTTGCGTGCCCTGGTGTCTTCGTTCATTTAACTTTAACTTTGTGTTCCGTTGCAGTGCCGAAGCGGATCTCAGAGGCCATGTAGAAAGAAGCGCGTGGTTGAGATCTGCTCCGCCAGGTGCCGCAACGATCGCAGCTGCTCACGAGAAGAGCGTCTGATCTTTCAATGAACTCATTCGATTAATTTTTATTAGTTATCCTGAGAGTTAAGTATCCCTTATCTTTAATAAATTTATGCTCCGCTATCTTGTATATGCTATATAATTCTTAACTTGAACCGGAACTATCGATTTCGCACCGGAAGTAAGTACTCCACCGGAAGTGCCTGGAAAAGAAGAAGGGTGTCAGTCATACTCAGGTCCCTAATAAGCACAAGCCAAAGTCCTTAGAGAAAGGTACTGAAAAACTGCACAAACATTCACATGAATTTTACGGCGTAAAGGATGGTTTTGTGCATCGACACTATGTAGCAACATCGTGCAGCCTTACGCAAGCAACTTCATACGTGACATCACTTAAAGTCTACGCAAAAAAGCCACCTGATTTATATCCGCCGTGCTAGCTTTTAGTGCCAAGAAGGTGCTGCGCTGCTAAGTTCCATGAAGCGGTTCGATTCCCTGCAAGGCGGCCCTCCGATGGAGGCGAAATGTAAAAACACTTATGTATAGATTGATGTGCACGTTAAAAAACCTCGCGTGGCCAAATTAATTCAGTCCTCCACCTACGCATGCCTCACAATGATATCGGGGTTATGAGGCAACTGAACCAACCGTAGATTATTAAAACAAGAACAGCCTGTTTTAAAAATCCACTGAAAATAACGACTACAGACTTGCCCACATAGTTTCACATTGGCCCCTGAGCCATCGTGCTGCAGAATACTTGTGACTTATTAAAGCACATTGGCGTTTTTTTTTTTTTTATGGCGGCGTCACTGAAAACACTTGGCAAACATTTGTGGACAAATGAGAAGTGTCTTGCAGCTACTTCTCATTATCAATGTATGACACCAACATCTGTAAAAATTACTATCGTGCATGCCCTTGCCTCCGATGTCCTGCGATACTGCATCCAAGTTATTCTCCTCTTGTTCTTCGCAATGGCAGTATACGTTAAAACGTACGTTTAAACCCATTATGCCCAGCTCCTGATCAATTCACAATGCAAACCTTTTTTCTCTCCTTGGAATGGAGTCTATTATTCTAGTTTTGCTGTCATTTGGAGGATTATGAAACAAGAATTTAACGGTATAGGTTTATTGGTTACACTTATGCAGTGGCCTTTTCAAGTGCTTCTAAACCCGAGCACAGGGGAGCTAATGCAGCTGGCTCGGTCGGAAGTCGAACCCACCACCTCGTTTTTAGCATTGTAAAACGGCACAGACGTTAACCTAAGGCGGCGTGCCTGCAGCCATGAAAATTTAAGGCGATATTCTAAAAGTTCAACACAACATAAACGAATACGCTACGGAACCTTCTTGAGTCGTTGCCCTAAACAAACAAGGACATAAGAAGGTATACACAAGCACGAGCGCTTTCTTATGTTCCTTCTGTACATCGCACGTCAATCTGAATCTTGATGTCCCGATATACCCGGAATGGTGGTCTAGTGGTTATACGATGATCGACTACTGACCCGAAGGTCGCGGGATCGAATCCCGGCCGCGGGGGCCGCATTTCGATGGAGGCGAAATGCCAGAGGCCCGTGTGCTTACATTTAGGTGTTACGTTAAAGAACACCAGATGGTCGAAATTTCCGGATCCCTCCGCTACGGCGTCCCCTCATTATCATATCGTGGTGGTGGGAAGTAAAACCCGAACAATTATTATTATTACGTCCCGATTTGTTTACCCTAAAGTTTCAACATGAATCAATTCCAACTAGGCCATCTTGCAGTGGCGCTGCGGAAAACCACGATGCAGCCGACGGAAACAAAATTTACTGAGCTTCACTTGCGGCGTCATGCGCCATAGTCTGCGCGGAAATTCCAAAAGGCGGCCTGAATTTTTACAGTGAAGCCGTATACGGCTATGTGAAACCAAAATCCGTCCGTCCTATACGTACGCAAAAACTCCTAGCGCATACCTGCCGCAAAAGAGCAGGCAAATCACTCATCACTGGTCCATTAATAACCTTGAAGAAGGGAACATAGGGGCAGCAAGCACCAATGAAGGTTTCTGTACAGACGCAACCAAACATTTAGAAAGGCTTTAATGAACCGTCAGCATTAAGCCAGTGATAAACACCGGGGCCACAGGTTTCAGCTTCGCTGGTTAGCCGTCTGCGCGGAGTACTTGGGCAGTGATTTTTTTTTCCTCAATTGTGCCTCAGATAACGTTTTTGTTACAGCAGTCCCACTTTGCTCATCCATAGCTGCACACACACAGCGAGCTTTCACAATGCTTCATTCCTGCCTCTTCTTTTTTTCGGGTTGGAAACAGCCGTACAATCTATCGAAGCGCCACCGCCAAGCAGTAACGTTCTCATGGATACGTGAGTGCATAGGCACGCCCGCTCTTTGCGCACCCTCTTGGTTTATAAGCAAATAACCGCCATCAACCACCGCCATCAAAACAAAGAAGCAAACCATCGGGCCATTGGATTGCGAGCGCGTCCGTTGCAGGCGCCCGGACCGCAACGTTACGTACTCTTGCCGGAAAAGTCATATACGTAATTCATACGGGAACTCGCGCTCATCCCCCCCCCCTTCCCCCTCTCCGCCCGAATCTACACGCGGGTGTATGAACTCGTCTTTACCATCCTCATATCAAACACGGACACGCAAGCGCGCCAGCACACATCGATTGCGTTAGAAAGTTACCGAGGCCCACCCCACAGACCCTTCCATCCGCTATTCGCTTCCGGAGGCGCGCGCAGAGAGTTCATTTAAAAGGCGCGAACCGCGTCGAAACGCTTCCGCGGTAGAAAGCCGCCGCCGCTGCCTGTGTCGATAAACAAAATCTCGCATGCGCGCGGGGAGCACTTTTACGCCACGTCCTGCGGCATTGTATGTATACTGCATTCGGGTTCCACGGGCCATGCAGCGCCGCTTCAATCCACAGTCACCCTCCCGCCGGGAGCAAACATCGCAACGTGAGGAATTGTGGCTGCGTGCGCGGCTGTGCGCATGAGTGGAGCGAGCGGAAGAGGGGGCAAAAGTGACGGCGACGCTGAAGAGACCCGGCGGCTCGAAATCGATGGCCGAGGATGCGCAGTGGCAGCCCGGAGCGCGAAGCAGCAGCAGAGCACCAGGCCTAACGCCAGCGACGCTAGCGCCCCCGCCTACTGTCAGCGGCGCAAGCGCCACGGGAGCTCTGGCACGCGCGGTGGCCAGCACTGGCGTCGATGTGTGCGTGGTGGTGGTGGAGGGGGTGTTACAGTTCCGTACGGCACCTTCCCTCTCCCGCCCCCATTGCCGCGGGCGTCGGAATGGGGACATCTGCGACGACAGACGCCGCGACACGGGAAGCCCATTTCGGGACGAGGCAGCCACTACGAGCACCCACGAAACCTTTTGCTCTCCCCGCCCCCCCTTCCCCATCACCACCCATCCGTACGGTATCCACGAGCCCTCGAAAAAGAAACAGCGGCCTCTCTGGCGCCTCTCATCTTCAACAGGAGGGGGGGACACCCTGCCATGCAAATGCGCACACTTGACTCTCTAGCGGGCGACCGCCCGCCCGCCTCCCCCATTCTGGAGTGGGCCTGCGGGTTCACTCTCTAGGCTTGCACCCCCATTCCCTCCTATCATCTAATGCAGAACGAACAGCCCTCGCGGACTCTGCGGGTCCAACAGATGGCGCGGCTCTCACGCAAGCCGATGAGGGCGAGCAGCCATCGATCGCTTGGCCCCCTGGTGGACGACGCAGACTGCGGATAGGACCAACGTCGACGACGCCATGTTGATACGCGGGAAGACGTGCAACAAGGAGAAAAAGTGGAAGAAAGGTCTTCCCCGCGGAACCGACCTACGGGCTTGCTTTCCGGCTACGTCCTCAGCCGAGGCGCTCGTCTCTTGCTATACGCTCGATAAATTAGCGACGTTTCGGGGTGGCCGCGGCGTCGCCGGGGCAACAAGCGGCTTAAAGCTCCGGCCCCCTCTCTACGTTCACACTCTCTCTCTTACCTTTTTCACGCTCTTCTTCCCTCGTGTCGAGTGGTGAAGGCGAGTCAACAGGCCAGTGGCGGAGGCGATCCGCAGTGCAAACAGGGGGCTGGCCCTAATGTGAGTCAGGCGCTCCCCAGCGTTACAGTATAGTGACTAGACGAGCTCCGGATATCGCGCCGCCCGCAGCCAGCCACCGGAACCCCAGCCGTTTGCCGGGCACCGAGGTTGTATCTATCGTTGCAGCCACAGGCACGAGCCTGCAGGTCAGCTTGCCGCCAGCTCTGCGAGCCAAAGGAGAGGAGCTCGGGAAAAGATACCCCCCCCCCCTTTCTCGCCAGTACCCCGCGTCGTGCACCGTTGCGATATGCAGAGGCTGGCGACGTGTGTTGCGTTACGCTCTGGAACCGTTGGTTACCTCTAAGAAAAAAAAGACAGGAATTCGGAAAGTCTCGACCGTTTCCTGTTAGCTTTGAAGGATTAGCATACTTTCATTGTGGTCAGTGGAGGCGACTGCTGATCCCACCTGTTCTGAGCCTCTGCCCTGGTAAAGATAAGGTAGAGTGACAGCAAGATAAATAACGACACCACAAACACCTATGTTGTCTATACTCAAACTCTTCCTCATTGTTGTTTTGTGGTACACCTCCTAATTAACACGGAACCATGCCAAGTAACCGGAATGTCAACCTTACCGGTGTTCTTCCCCTTACCTTAAATTAAGACTTAAAGTTACATGAGTTTGCTTCCCATTTCATTCAGTCATCTTCCAGTCTGTTAACGTGCCCCCTATTTCCTGTTGCATCACTCGTTGCTGCGTTCTTAAACTCTAAGCATCAGCGCTACAAGTACGTACCGGGGGACAATGAGAGCCTTTCGTCTGTTCAGCTTTGAACCTTGAATGTTCGGAACAAGACTTAATGAAATCTGAAGAGGTTCGATGCAGAAGCATGCCGCTGTATCTGGTGTTGTTCCTCGTGGAGACGTAATAGAAAGGGTAATTATAGGACAATAAAGGAGGATGTGAATAATCTATAGAATGTAAAAATACAATCCAAGCGATAATCACCTGCCACACAAAGAAATTAGGCCTAGTGTCTTTACAACTGCACAAGCATATGCGTTTATACACGAGTGCACGTTTTGCACTCTGTGTATGAACGTGACTATACATAGAAAGCGTGTATATGGATGACACATCCAATAATAATTATGGGGGTCTTACGTCCCAAAACGCGCGACATGATTATGAGGGACGCCGTAGTGAAGGGATTCGGAAATTTTGACTATCTGGTGTTGTCTAACGTGCACTTAAATCTAAGTACACGGGCCTCCATGACATTTCGCCTCCAACTAAATGCGGCCGCCGCTGCCGGGATCCCATCCCACGACCTTCGGGTCAGCAGTCGAGCACCATAACCACTATCCCACCGCGGCGGGTATGGATGAAATGTCTACATGCAGCATTGTCACGACTCGGGGCCGAAGCACAAGCTTCTCCCAAGATGTGGCATGGGGGTTGGGCCTCTGGTGTATGGCTTGCGCCAATCGCCGGTATGAAAGAGTCAAGGGCCTTCTCCAATCAACGAACACAAAAAAAACTTTAATAATGAGTTGAAACAAAGAAAAAGATATTCCCAATCGAACAGAACAGTTATCTAGAATACAAGGGTGAACTAATTGTACATTCCACAATTATTCAGATAAGTGCAGCATGCATGAAAATTCAAATATGTCAAGACACTGAGCAGTATCAAATGAATTACCAACAGCAAGAGCCGAGCAAATAATTAGAGTCCGCAGTCCACTAAGTTCAAGCGAATGACATACGTAACCGGGCGCAGCAGAGTCCTTCAACACCGGCACCGAGCATAAGTGACCCTCGAAGCTGGCGAGACGTATGGGTCAGCGGCGGCTCCACGGTGACCGGGGGTGCTGGGTGGCTGCGTAGTGTGCGCATTCTGTTAAACACTCGTAGTGTTGGAACTGCGCACTAGGAACAGAATATCGCTATGGCGTTCAACTCTTAAAGGCGAAGCTTAAGCGTCCCCCCATTTTGTCCCGGGAGTTGCCCAGCGTGGATCTCTTCTCCGGCGCAGAGCAGACTGATGAAGCATAGGATGGGGCCGTTTTTTATACGTTTCTCCGGCCGCCGGTCCCAGCTTCTAGTGTATAGTGTCGATGCATCCTTGAAACGGTCACGTATGCACTGGTTGCTACCGGGCATGGTTCACACTTCACTTTCGGTGTCCTTCACGGGCGAACGTGTAGCTCACAGACAAAACACCAGTCACGCGGTCGCGTAGGCACACGGTCTAAGGCGTAGCTCGGATACAACGTCCCGTGATTCAGATTCCGCTGTCGGTGACTTTTACGGCAAGCCGTTTAACAATAGACAAAACAAAAGCACATGATCTGCAACGTGGCTCGGACACAACGTCCGGTGGTTCAGACACAACACAAACAAAAGCACATGATCTGACACGTAATTCGGATGCATGTCTTAAGGCTCTGGCTCTGCTGGCGGTGACCTTCACGGCAAGCAGTCAAAACAAAAATAGACAAAATAAAAATAGACAAAACAAAGACACATGATCAGGAGCAGCTCGGATGTTCGTCTTACGGCCCACGCTAACACACACTAAGCGGTGCGCGTACGCTTACGGCACACCATTCTTAGCGAAGAATTAGAGCCTTGAGCGTAAGTGACAAAAAAAAAAAAAAAGAAACCCTTTTCATGGCGTTCGTCAGGACATTATGCGCAGGCAATGTTAAAGGGACACTAAAGGAAAATAACAATTTATGTCAGAGTGAAAGCCCAATGCATGACAACTTCTAAAACGGCAATGTTATCAACAGCAGTGCCCTACTTACCGAGAAATTAAGCTAAATGTATCACATGATGAGCGCCACAAGTGGGGCATTTTCGAAGTGATCCCGATGACGTATGAGTGTCTGCCTACAATTAATCACTCGTAATCAAACTAGCAGCAATAAAAAAAGAACCTTCCGTGCATCAAGAGACGTAATAAAATGCTGTTTGTTCGTTTCTGTTTGATTCATGGAAAAAAGAACCTCTTTGGCGTTGGCATGGGGAACGGCGCGCGTGGTTCAAAGGTTCCGTTTTCGCCGAACGGCGCTTCGCCCGGCGCCCTGCTTCGCTCACGCGGTCGCGTCTCAGTGGTAGTTTCGGTATCGCGTACTGCCGCGTGTGCTTTGCACGCTCGTGAAAGTCGCTCTGACAGAAAGTTCGACAAAATGCCGCATGCATGTGATGTTGCCGGATCCCCGAATGGTGCACGCCGCCAGTACACGCCGTCGCGCAGTAAAGGCGGACAACGTTGGGCACGGCAGCAGTGACGTGTGAAAAACTGATTTCAGGCGGGTGATTTGAAGTGCGCTAACGCGATGCGGACCACTAAAACGTGATTTTATTTCAAAATAAGCACTTCCTTGGCACAAAACTAGCACTACGAGGTTTCTGGACAGCCATTTCAACCATCAACGTCGACTTAATATTTGCATTTAGTGTCCCTTTAAGCATATGCGACTTTTGTGACAAGCATACATGCTCAAGTCGGACAGCTCATAATAATCGATGAGTGCGCACACCAGCTGCTTATCCACGTTAGCTTCACACAAACAGCTACAGCAGCGAATCGTGCCTCTGTGCATACATCAATGAATGCATGCATAGCGCAGGAACGCGAGAATGAACAAGGTGAGCAAGATAGCTAACTTCCAACAAATAGTGCTAACCGTTTAAAACTGTTTTTGATACTCGCAGATCCATTCCCGGCACCTTACCAAGGCTCCAAGAGTTTGTGCAGAGTGTGGTCGGCAGTCCATTGAAGGGACACCTTTCGAAGGTACCTCCTCCTCCGTCCTTGCCACTGCACCCGTCTAGCCCACTGACTGCACGACACAAGTCAACTCCTTGGCGGCATGAAGACCTGGTGGGGAACGTCTATGCTGCGGTAAAGAACTGTGCCTGCGGAGCCTTGGTCTAAGGGACGGCGCCGGCTTCATTGCTGAGTTCAAATAAACTGTTTATTTCTCTCTATCTCTAAGACGGTTCTTGAATGTGGGCTGATCCTGTTTTCATCAGCTGTATTTAAGGTCCGCTGCAGGTCGAAGACATGCAACAGTGATCCACAAATACACCGTAAGTATAGAGCTATGAAACCGGCTGGTTGGTCGAGAGATTTTGGGTCATCTTGTCAGTGCGACAGAAAAAGGGCACGAAATGTTAGGTCTATTATTAATCAGCACAATGCTACCCAAGCAAGAACCATAAAACACAGTATTATTAACGCCCATGCGTGTTCACTCACTCTATGACTGAGATATATCTTTATTGCTTTCTTTGTGATGCCGAAAAAAGCGGCCTCAATGCAGTTATCACTAGCTTTTTGTCTGCTACCTGCGTCAAAAAATTGCAGTGGCTTAGCTCGGCTATGCCAGGATATACGTAGCGCTAGCAAAGGTTCAGCTGATTATTCTGAGCTTTCCAGATTGTCTAGGATTAGCTTGATTGTCATGCTTACTGCTGCTCCAATGACACACATTCGGCCACATCGTTCAGAACCGGTAGACCTGGCGGCATGGCCGGGTAACAATACCCATTGGTAACGCTAAAGAGCGGAATGTTCGGCTTAACGAGAAAGTTCTTGCACGTTGCACAAACCCGCGCCACGGTTTCACCCCACTCAGGCACCGACACTAAACTCAACGTTTCACGCATGGCACTACTTAGCGGCGTCAAGTCTTTCATGTGCCATATTCTTTCACACACGTCGCACGCGCATCCAAACGGATTGTTTACGAAGTCCGTCTCGAAGGTCCGAGTCGCACTGGCGCTTTCGCTAAGTTTCACAGTATACGCAGTCGATCGGCGAGCCATGATGTCATCGAAGGCGTCTTGTTGTTGCTGCTGCAGAGGTGGTCGGGCACGTCGCTCAGCATCCTGGCGACGCCGCTTTGCTAGACGTTCCTCCCTTTCCTCCAGTGTCTCCGCAACACGTTTAGCCTTCCTCTGTTCATTCTTCGTACGCTGAACCGCTAATTGCCAGGCAGCTACTTCGGGATCCGATGACATAAGCTTCTCGGCTATTCTGCGCCGTTGAGCAGCATTTGCGCTCTCCTTCTCCATGGAGTTACCCGCCTGCAAACGCCAGTCAGAGGCGCTATCAAGCGGCACCAGCGCATTGTCAGACGGCGACTGCACAGCGAAGGCGAATAGCTGCGCGCGCCATGACTACGACGTCACCCCTCTCGATTGCGCAGAGCAGCAGCGGCGAGTCGCGCGCGCCGGCGCCAATCTGTCTGCCCGGATACGACGCCACTCCTCCCGCTCTCCGCCACCAGCCGTGGCGAGCCGCGCGCGGCGATGGCGGAGAGCGCGTGAGATGCCGGCTCCGCACTCATCCTCGCGCATGCGCAGCACGGTTCATGATGACCCACGCGAAACCTGCTCCGGCTAGGCAAGTGCAGCTAACGCTACAAAACTGCATGCACTCTGTGTCTTGTTCATCCCCACGTCGGTAGTGTGAATCAAGAATCTGTTTATACCGCTATCTCGTGTCAGCTGGCTCCGTTCTTTGTCTATCTTATCACACCACCTTATCTTCCGCCACCCCCGACAGCGTTTCCCTTCACTTGGAACCCAATGTTTTAATCCTCGATGTCGTCACACTTCCTGTGTACGTCGTCTTGCTTTTCGCGCTGCTTACTTCCATGGATCCATGCCAACTGGCCCAGATATCTACACTTCTGAGATCACTATGGTCTGGTCGGCTGAAAAGCTGGCTTCCCTCAACGCTCACAGGCCCACAACGTCAGAGCACTTCTCAGAGCTGGGTGCCATCAGTCGAGTTCAACGTAGGCCATACGTTTCAGCTTCCACACTGCACCGATTTGTTAAAGGGGAGGTAGATACTGCTGACCTGTGTTACGGATAAAACCGAGATTGCAGTTCCGTTCAGTGACCTCGATAGCTGACGCACACTTTACACGCAGCGCTCACAATTATTTCAGTGCCTCGCGGAGTATTAAACGTGTGGGTTAATTACTTCTTTACAGTTAACAGTGAGAAAATGCGTTGGTTTGTGCAAATATGTTCGGTATTGCAGCTCTGCTGCTAAGTGCCGCCGTGTTTTGCTGCCGGGCAGCAGGTCGTACGTTCGTTTGCGGGCCTCATGAATATCTGCGAGTTTGAACTCAGAGTGCACGTGCTTCGTATGCTTCGATTGAAGTCAAACTTAAAGTACGATCATACGACTCCATTCCTTGTAATGACAATAAAAAATGGCATGACATTTCTGAAAACCAAAAATTCAGCGGCCCTTCCCCAATCGGGGAAATGAGGGCAAGCGAAACTTGGCGTGGGCGTGGCTGACGTATACTGCCTTTCTTTCTTTCTTTCTTTCTTTCTTTCTTTCTTTCTTTCTTTCTTTCTTTCTTTCTTTCTTTCTTTCTTTCTTTCTTTCTTTCTTTCTTTCTTTCTTTCTTTCTTTCTTTCTTTCTTTCTTTATAGCTAGCGGTCGTCCCCGGGACGCTGGTTTCGGGCTGAATCGGCATGGCGTTTTTCATGTTCTTTCCAGCGTTCGTAAGCCCCTAGAACGGCCCAACGAAAGGACCATCATGCGATCACGGAAACGCGGTACAGGAATTAAATTTCCACGAAGTCAGAATTTTTGTGAATTGCGCAATTCTTGATGTAGACCTTACACGTTGTCCAGAAGATCGCTTATAGTCCGCCAACACGAAATATTGCACTGAAGCGCCAACAGCAAGTGTAGGACTTCCCAGTTGTTTTTCGCATCGTCGGTAGGACGCATATGAATGATGCTTCAGTTCAGTTCACGTTGGGCAAGCACGGTCGCATGGCCTAGTGTTCAAGGCACTCGCTTTCGGACCGCGGAGACCCAAGTTTTAACCCCAGCCTTGGAAAGAATATTTATTGTGTTCTTTGTATTATTTCTTTGGGTGAGGATGGTTTTTTGTGAGCGAGGAGGGTTTTTTGGAACACCACCAGCTACACATGTCAGTCAATACAAGCTCCGCTTGAAAACAAAAAGAAATTGATTAACCTGACGTACTCAGTACCAGAGAGACAGTGCTCGTCCCGTCCACTTCATGTGTCCACGTCTTAGCTCACGCTCGTGTTCCCTCCTAAATATGATATAACTCACAGATCTATATATTGATACACAAAGCGAACTGTACGGATTACAATTTTACCACGAGTCCAACGGACAGCACGCGATAAATGAAGCAACGACAACATGCCTTCGGAACTGCAGGCCAAAGTAAACGAATGCACCGAGCGCGGAGCATCGTCACAATTAGTGTATGATAAATTGATAATACATTGAGTGCAAAGCTTACAGAGGAACACAATACCCATTACAGAGGGAGACCAAGAAGTAAGAAAAAGTTAACTCACTATCGCATTCTTCGTGGTCTCTGAGTCCGCTAAAAAATCCGTGAAGCCATTAAGGCCCACTAGATACAATCTATGAACTCTCCTAATTGCATCCTGACACTAATGATCCCGCCCTCATATCGCGCGTGCGCATGTCCTACATACGGACACGACTGCGACGGCGCTAGAGGGCGTCCTGCGCGAAGGGGACAACAACCACGAGCGCCGAGCCGACGCGTATTAGTAAACACGCGTCGCGGACCAGCGGCGGACGCCTGCGCTGTCCATCGGCCTTCCTGGCCAGAGAGTGAGGAGGGGGGGGGGTCACCTGCTACAGGTGCCTCGCCCGCGAAGGGGGGCCCCGGCGTAACTGGGCGCCTGGCATAAATCGCCGCCGCCGCCGCCAACGTGGTACGGCAGCGCCGCGCAAACAGCCGGCGCCCAGCGCACAGCGGGGAGCAAGAGGAGCGGGACGCCCCGCCGCTCGCGACCGGTCCGCCTTCAAAGAGGGGCCGACTCCGCGCAGCGGGGAGGAAGAAGAAGAGGCAAGCGACGCGCGCGAGCACGCCGACGAAGAAGACCAAGAAGTTGACGAGGAGGAAGAGGGGGGTCTCCCTTTGACCGCCGCCGCGCCGCCGGGCATTGCGGCACTGGCCGATAACTCAATCGCCCCGCAGCCTGCTGATGCTGCGGGGCACCTGACCGGCAGGGAGACTAGGCGGCGCGCGCGTCGTCTTCTGCTTGTTTCCTAAGCCTCGCGTTGCGCGCGTGTGTGTATGTGTGTGTGTCTATGTTATGACGTGTATACCTGAGACCTCACGGGCGGACCCCGAAAGGATAAGACAAGAGGCTCGCGCCTGGCACGGGGTGCTTTGTGGACGAGAAGGGGGGGGGGGGGAGATTAAGGAAAGGGAAAGTTGAAGAAGAAGCGCCGGGAGAGGAAGGGTTCGGCGAGCAACGCGCGATTGATTGAAGAAGGCTTCGCGCGAGCGCTGCCAAACCATCAAGCCGAACAATGTTGAATGCGGCTATTAACAAACCTGCTGCCTTCGGCACCCGACGGCGCGAAGGCTCCGAGGAAGGGATGTAAGAGAGTAAACACGGCTCTTGAACACCCCTGCTCGACTTGCGTGCTGCTCGTAACTCATCGGATGGCACGTGCTCTCGAAGACGTACGTAGTTGTATAGTAACTATTACCTACGGGTAGTGAGTCTAGTTCCGGCGCTTTATGCGTGAGTCTGTATACCGCTTAGCTGAGCGTATCTGTTGTATGTGTCAAGACAGCGGCCCTCCTGTTGGCACAGCATGTTCCATATGCGCCGTGCACATATATCAACGCAGCTTCAGGCCGGCAGGACATTTGACGAGTGGCATCAGGCGACCGGCGATGTCGTTTTAAACGGCGCCAAATCAGGAGCAGCGACCCTGCGAGAGCGGAATTCCAGGAGCGTGATTTCACCATCGCCTACATACCTTGGGCGACAAAACATGCGGGCACCGACATGGTATTCCATGCAGGTTCAGGACTGTTCCCACGCCCCCAAATGAATTATACGAGATAACGGGCTCTATGCATTTATTACAAAAATATATTTCGAAGTCTAAACTCTTGCTGAGCGGTCAGCATAGCATTAGCAAGTTCAGGTAGCAGACCAGCCGAAGATAATATTGTTTGTTGCGATCGGAGTCGCGAAAGGTGCTGTCACCTGTTTCAACGAAACAAACGTGAACTTGGTGCCGAGTTGATTAAAAGCAAGATGGCTGTGCCAGACAAGGAAGATGGTAAATTGGTTCCGCGGAATTCCTGCGCGGGAGGAAAAATTGTGAAAGGGAAAATTGCAGGCATCGACCCATTTTGTATAGCACCAGCTGAAAGCAAATAAGCGTTTCTCAGAGAGCGAAGCTTCCTGTGTGATGAAAATATTCGTCTGGTCGGGGGATTGAACCCAAGACCAACGCCTGTCCGGGGCGGTCGCTCTATACGATTTGAGCTGACCAGGAGACTGGCAACTGGCAGCGCAAGGGCGACTTAATCGGAAACTCAAAGCACATCCTCTATTGTAAATTTCTCCATCACTCCTTACCATAATCCACCATTACGGTGGGATGTTTTCCATCATAGTGGTGGGCATTGTAGTGGACACATTGTGGATACAAGGTGGGTGTTGTTTTGCGACTCACTGAATGCCCAATAAACCCGGCTTAAACCATTCCCCCGCCCTGAGCAAATGGGAAATCTATGCGTCCTGCGTGTCCTTGACTAAACTGAACGGGCACAGAAAATAGCAGCAGTTCACAGCAACAGCTGCGTGCACACAGCAAGCGTTTTATTTGGACCGGAGAAGACGCCTACCTTGTGCATCTATTGATGTGATTAACAGCTATCTTTCAGTCCCGGTTCCGGGTAGTCAAGTGGCCGAAGAGGCAGAGGGTTCTCACTTGATCGGAGTGGGAATACATCACCCACCATGCCTCCACTATATGTCCACTACAATATCCACCATTAAATGCCTTCCACCATTGAAATGCATCGCATCATTATGGAGGATTACGGTAACGGATGATGAACAAACTTTCGATAGGGTAGAGAAGTATTAGAAATGACAATGATTTCCCATACTATACCATATATGCACCCAGCTACATGTAGTGATGCGGCGATAGTACTACTGCCCACATAGTTGCCACTCCGTGCTTCCATCATGCAACCGTTATTCAGCTTCTTAATTGACCAAGCCATCCACCAAAACATGTTTGGCATCACCACCATCAGCCAGCATTTTCCACTTTCACCATCATTGGTCATTCTTCAGGGGCGTAGCCAAGGGGGGGGGGGGGGGTTGGGGGGGTTGAAACCCCCCCCCCCCGAAATTTTTCAGTTTTGCTTGCGTATATATACACGCACACATACAAACGCACGCACGAACATACATAAAGTATGGTTGACCCCCCCCCCCCCCCCCCCCGAAAAAAATTTCTGGCTACGCCCCTGTCATTCTTACCACCAGTTTCCAGTTTATCCATTATTGTTTCCACCACATCGAACATCCACTATTGTTTCCGTCTTATCCACCGCCCATTTCGGCATCCACCAACCCAACATTTTCAATAGGGATATTATTCCTTAAATGTACACTTATGCCTTATAAGGCATAAGTGTACATTTCACTGAATAAGTGTACAATCACTTGAATTGCTGTAGCAATTCAAGTGATTAGTCGTCTGTTGGCTCAACCGGTAAATATAAAGAGCCAATCGAGGCAGCTAAAATATTCGCAGTTTTGCCGTTATATCCAGTCATTCCAAGTGGAAAAGCCTTGCTTTTTTATTACCTCTTCTAAGCATTCGTACAGTGAATAGCACTGTAGGATTATCTCCATGCTTGACACCCGTCCTAATCGATAATTCTCCGCTTTTCTTTTGAAGAATAAATGTAAATGGCAAGATCTGCGTCCGATAATTTCTCAAATAGTGAAGGGTGCTTTATCTGCAATCCTTGATTACGCATTGTCTCCATCACTGCTGACATTTCAACAGAATCTAGTGCATTTCTGGAAGCCATATATTCGAGGTCGCTTACATTCAGCCGACTTGTCAGCTGTATATGACAGAAGTTCAGGGGAAGACGGAAGCCTGAAGAGGTGAAAAATCCTTGAACATGGGGTTTCGCTGCAGCCAACGTTTCGACAATCATACTTTGTCACGGCAGGACTTGTCTTTGTCAAGACAAGCTGCCTTCACAAAGAAAATTCTGCTCGTCTAAACGTAGGCTCCAGCGAAACCCGCTGTTCAAGGATAATTTATCCTATAAGCTATGTGAACGATAACATGACTGCAGTATTATATATATATATATATATATATATATATATATATATATATATATATATATATATATATATATATATATATATATATATATATATATATATATATATATATATATATGTATATATATATATATATATATATATATATATAGTAGTCCACTTTAATTTCTTCACATTTATATGCCAATTATTACAAATAACATCTCCTATACTTTCCTTGACATTGTTGTCTGTTAGCGCTCATTAATATAGTAGCAACCTAGTAGTCTTTGTATCCTCAATCCCTTGGTGACTCCTTTTTCATGCCCCAGCATTACATTTGCATCTTTCCACGACCCTGGAATACGTATTATAATGAAGCATTGCACACAATAAAACGTCGCAATCTTTTCGTCCACGGTATGCTCATCAAGTTTCATGAGATTGGCTGCTATTTTTAAATATTTATCTATATAACTTCAAAAGCCATTCTACTTCTTCCTTAGTTAGCAAAAACAACTTCCACTTCATTTCTATTATAAGATCTAATCATGGCTACGTGGCAGTTGTGGGTGGTAAAAATTTCAAAAAGGAATTCCTCTCTGGCGCTTATTAAAATATGAATACTGCTGACCACTTTTTCTCATATATCTTTCACTGTATGTACCTTCAGAATTCTACGACGACTAATATCGTTGTAAATACGGTTACGGTACCAAACTAAATTTTGCAGACAGATGTAGAAAATATTAAAAGGCGGTCTGATTTCTCGGAAAGCGTTCGTAAAAGCAACACGCAGCATAGAGCCGTTGGGGAGATAGTGAAGATAATAGAAAAAAAAAAGCATTTGGAACAATACTGGCACAAAGTTGAAAGACGTTGCACGATACTATCGAGAGGGCTTGAGCCGCTTAAATGAAGCTTAGCATTAGTGGAGGGGGGGGGGGTACTTTTTTAGTTGCACGAGCCACTAGTGACACTCCTCTGTCTCTTCGAAGTGCACTTATACTTCCTCTTTTAAGAATATTCATAAAAAACATTAACGCAGCTCGCAATAAGTCGCGTAAGGCTAGGTCACAGCAGAGCTGGGGGGCGCGTTTCAGCTTCTCTAGATTTGTAATCGTCAGCGTACAGAATGTTTGCGCGGTCATTGAGCGCCTGTAGGTTTATGATGATGATGATTTTCTATCTACGACACACGGCAAACCTCGACCATAACAGCTCTGCGGTAAGTCTTCTAAAAATATAAATATCTGGTCCCGGTTCAATTTAGGAGTTATAATGGGTGCATATGATATCGAAACATAAGATAATGGCCAATTAATGGTCAGAATAATTAATGAAAGTTAATTTATTGAGTTCATTGAAAAAAAATGTGAGCTGCTGGGATCGTTGTGGCACCTGACAGAGCAGATCTAAACTACGTGCTTCTTTCTGCGTGGCCTCCGAGATCCTCTTCGGCAGCGCGCGAAACATGAAACCAAGAAATACACCAGGTCACACGAACGCCGACGTGCGAGTGTCAAGGATTACGGTCGCCTCCAGAATCATTTGAATGAATGAATGAATGAATGAATGAATGAATGAATGAATGAATGAATGAATGAAAACAAGAATCATTTAGGAGCTTGCTCCTTTTGCTGGGGCGTTGCCTCTTGTCCGTCCTGTCATGTAGGCTATAGTTCTCATTGTTCAGAGCGGAGCACGCGCTCAAGTGCACGATTCAAGTGCACGTGCTCCGCTCTCGGAGGAGCAAGCCGAGAAGAAGAAGAAGCCAAGGCCAATCCCCCAGAGCGGATATGTGCCAAACTTGGTAGGCTACAAACAAACAAGCATCGCGGGCTCGCCGCCAAGACCTTGCGGTGAGAGCTCGCGAGACCGAAGAGAAACGCCAGCGCCGACAGCAAGCACAAGCCATTATACCAGCACCGAGGCGGCGGCAGCAGCGAGGGCTCGCGATGCCGAAGCTAAACGGGCTCGTCGACAAGCGGACCCGGAGGCAGCACGGACCCGCGAGGCCGCAGCGAAGCGGGCGCAAAGACAAGCGGACCCCGAGCTGAAAGCCCGCGAAGCAGAAGCCATTATACTAAAAGGAAAACGTTCCCCCCGAGCTTATCTGATCCGTAATAAGCTGTTGAACAAAATGTATATACAGCATCAATATGTAAATTTATGTATATAGTGCATCGATGTGTAAATTATAAACATTGTATACATAACATTGTGTTATAATAATTGTGTATATACAATCACACCACAACAACTCTCGTGTCACTTCTTTATATGATGATGATTGAGCAGATGTGCTATCCGCGTCAAATGAAACGCGAACACCGGCAAGCCTTCGCATGGTAAAGTGCACGCCGTCCTGTCATCACCATTGACGGGCGCGCGCATCCGGTTTTGAACGCACTGCGCATATGCGCGCCGGTCCATGCTGATAACTGGACGGCGCGCACTATGCCGTTGCGAAGGCTTGCCGGTGTTCGGGTTTCATTTGACGAGGATAGTACATGGGATTCACGATTTACCGGATTTAACCTCTGGAGCAAGCTCCTTCATCATCATTCATCTCGTCGATATGTTGTGATTTTTCGCCTGTAGTCGTAGTTAGCCGAATGATCGGATACAACTGTTCGAGTATGTTATTTTTTTATGCAAGACCGTTGTTATAAGTTCCTTCTTGCGGTTCATGTAGCACGCCAGTATACGCGTTTGGGAAGCCAGCTGAGGATGTGGCTTCTTCACAATGCCTCATCACTTAGACCACAGGAGGAAACCATATCGTGAGAACTTGCTTTTGATACTAAATCAGCGCGCATCTCCTGTATCTCTGTTTCTTTTGCAGGTCACTGAACGCGTATCATGTTTAACGAGTACACAAGGAACAGCGATGCGCAAGCCTCGAGCACAGTGACCGTAAACCCAACGGGCGGTTGCTCGCAGCCGTGCGTTTAGAATCTACCACAGTGAGAAACTGCAACAGTTTCTTCGGACAAGTTCACTGTCCCTCCGCCTCTAACCATTCCGCAAATGCAGGAAACGTTGTTTTTTATTTATTTTTAAAGGGGTGGGGGAGGGGGCTTACTGCTTTGCGACGGGCACTCTTCCATGGGTCCTGCCAGAAGCAGCCGTACAACGGCCTCAGAACTGTACAGCATTTGCCTAATTCCACACGCTCCAGCCCTTCCTCCCACGCAACGTCCGTTCAAACATCCCATCTCCCCAACTACTCCCCCCCTCCCAACCTACACACATTCAGGCCATCACCGCGCACATGCACAATGACACACGTCTCGCGACGACATCGCCCCGTTGGCGAGAGCCAGGACCACATGCGCCGCACGCAGGACGGGCCGGAGTCCGGGAGGAGGGCTAAAGGAGGGAGGGCTGGGGGTCGGTAAGGAGCCAGACCTAGCTATGGCCGCGTGGCTTTTCTTTTGGTCCTCTCTGCGGTGCAGCGCTTGTCTGTTTATTCTGGGCGCTAGGCCGCTAATGAGCACTTCGGGCCGAGCCAAAACAAGGCCGAGCCACCGGGGACGGACCGTCGCCTCTCTCTTGCAATAACAGCCGCGAATGCCCGCCGCCGTCAATATTTGCGGAAGGGGCAGCAGCCTGGCTAGAAGCCTTCCTTCATTTTCACTCTCTCTCACTCTCAGTCAAGGCACGGCGCATCTGGTCTCGATCGATTCCTACCCCGGGCAGAACGAACACGCCTTTCCGCACTTCGGTCCGTCGTCCGTCTCCCCCTCTCCCACACTTCCTCGTAGAGGGCGCGCAGCGTGGTTGCCGGGCAACAGCGCGTCCGCCATCTTTGGCCTTTCCCGCCGCCCGGGCCCGCGACGGCTCACGGGCCCAGATTGGTGGCCCGAGGGCCTGAACTCCCCGTCTTTTTTTATATTATTTGACGCTGCATTTTGTATTTTCTCGTCGTCACATGCTTGCTTTCTTTCGTCTAGTGTTTGGCGGTGTAGCGTTGAGCGGGGGGTACCGTACCGTCGTATGAGCATTGTCGCGTTTGAGAAGCAGAGGGAGAAAAGAAGAGATTTGGAGCGAATCGGCTCCAATTGTCGGCGTGTTGTCGCGCTTGCCATTTCCTCGCCGAGTAAAAACAGAGGGAGCATGAACGGACTGGGTGGTGCAAGAATGGCGTTGACACGACCTACACAGCTTTCTTCTAGCTGAAACAACCAATTAATTGTGGAACAGCGCGGTCTGCCACACCATTCCGCAGTAATCGCTAGGATTTTTTTGCTCACGCTATTAAGCGTTAGTATCCCGATCCGAGTCACCCGGCCTGTTTAGGTTTGGGGTATAGAGTGTTAACAGAGGCGTTCACACGATTCCTAGCTCGGCGTCAGGCGGCGCTGTTACTGACGTGCGTCGTCAATGCACATGCTGTGGGGAAGATAAGGAAACGGCGGAGCATGTTCGTTTGTGCACAAGCCTACATGAAGCCTTGGGTTTTAGGGACAACAGTGGAAAGCTGAACACACCCGCGGTTGAAATAAGTAAGAAACGGTTGAGTATTGGTGGCAGAAAATTAGAGAAAATAGACAAAAGGAAATATTGCAAAAAATAAGGACATTCTATCTTGTAAAGGGCAGATAACTTGGCTGAGAATTTGCGTTTTTTTTTTCCTGTAGTAAGATCGATTTATTCGAAGTAGAGGCATTAGACCAACATTAAAGAAAGGGAAATTTTTTTTTTATTTGTCGAGCCTGGTGGCACACTTGTCAACGCCCTGTTATAAAGGGGACGATGCATCTATCCATCCATCCATCGTCGTCACGCGCTGACGCGCAATGTGCGGAAAACGCTGTCGTGAGTGAGGAGCTCCAATAACACGCGACCAACTTAACAGCACTTAATAGCTAAGGAGTGCTCCTCACTAGTCACAATCAAAGATAGTTCTGTTATAACAAGGTGTAAAAAAACTTGCTTCACGAACGTAAATTTCTCCAAATATCTTGCATTCTGCTACGCTTTTCTGGTCAGTGAGGTTTCAAATTCTTCATCGATAAGGCAGAGGTATAGTAGGCTTAAAAATATAGGTCCAGAGTGTGCCTCTTCTCTCAGGAGGAGGAGGTGGAATGAACGGATGAATTTTCTTTAAGCGCTGTAAATGCATGAAAATGCAAGTTTTTCCTCACGAATACATATATGATTGGATTTCATTTCTATCATCAAAGTCCTTTGATATTTTTTGCTACCAAGGAATGCTACTATCATTACAGATACAGGGTCTTCGTTACCATGATAGTTTTCTACTCTGTCCTCTTTTTTTTTCCTTCTATACATTCGCGCGCTGTGATATACGCAGTCATGAACCAAAACCAACTCGCCGAAACTTCTACTCTTTTAAGTCATGATTTCGCCATGAAAAACCTCAGAATACATCTCTTTCCGAGTGCGTCGATAAAACGATGTGTCATATACTTAATAGTGATTCTTCTCAGTGCTCGAAGCAGCAGCAGCAGTGATAGCAACGTTGTTACGCATCGTCGCCGTTCGCGTGCTGAAGCCGGAGTAACTCGTAGTCGCACGTAGCGATTAATGAACCGATAATCTGCGCCGCGCAATCTGATTATCCCATAGCGCAAGCGAATTAGCGGTAAGCATGCATTACCGCAACGAGCCGACGAGTTTGCAGCCTGTGTTTTTTCTTCTTCTCCTTCTTTTGTGTGACATTGTGCTGAGCCCCTTTGTAGATAAACCGGAGAGCTTTGTGGCTGACAAGATGACCCCGTTAAAGGATTATTAGTAGCACGAGCACCGAGCGACTATCTTGTTTCTCTTCCAGGCATATCCGGTTGAGCACTTCCCGTTTCCAGAATGTTCATAAAAGGTCTCTTAAAAAAATAAAAATCGACGGTCCTGGTTCAAGATAAGAGTTATACTTCATACATATGATGTCGGAGCATAACTTCCCTCAAATACCAAATAATTATTAGGATAATTAATGAAAACTAATTGGTTGAGTTTATTGAAAGGCTGTTAGCAGCTCGGATCGTTGCGGCACCTAGCGGAGCAGATCTGAACCACGCGCTTGTTTCTACATGGCCTCCGAGATAGGCTTCGACAGTGAGCGAAACACAATGTTAACCGAAGGAATAGACCAGGGCACACGAACGCGACGTGTGAGTGCCACGTACTACCAAAGATTAGGATTGCCTCCGGAATTCTTTAGTTTAAACGTCAATTTGGAAACTTTTAATTGGAGTTTCGTTGGACTTTCGAATGAGCCCCAACTTGACCCTTCGTTGAAACTTCTTTGCGAACTTCAATGCACCTTCATTCGAACCTTTACTGGAAGTTCCCTTGGTTCTACGGAGGCGTTGTACTGCCATATCACTGGATACTCTTGCTGATACCATGCATGGGCCGCCATATCACCGCCAGTGGTACTTATGACATGTTCTTTAAGCTCATCTATAGACGTTTCCCTGTGGCCTCCAGAGTATACCATATCTAGGGGTATGCGAATAGTGAATTTTAGAACCTCTTCGGATACCAATAGAAAAGCAATGACATTGAATCATCGAATACAGATACGAATCGAATACTATTCGAATAGTTTTCGAATAGTAAGACAACACTTTTCAAAGTAGCCCTAGAATGGTAATGTAATCATTTTCGAAACAGCCCAAGCATTTCATAACATTTTATTTGAAGCAAATATTCACTAGCTTTTACAATGGAACATTGCTATTACTTTTAACTGAGAAAAATACCACAATTTTGTAAACTTAGGCAAGCTCGCAAACAGCAGCAACTATTGCCTTAGAAATATTTTGTAAATGCAGGTTGAAATATCGGATTAAGTACACTATTCAAGGTGGCACTTTGTCAACCACATTCAAATAAAAACTGATATATAAATAACAAGCAATATTCGTGAGTCAACATCATCATGAATGTCATAATAAAGATAGTGGATTGATGACTATTGCTTCGGCAGCACTGGAGCTTTAAGGAAAAAAAAAACACCTTCATTCTTTAATAAATATAGCGCCGATCAGGCCCGTAGCCAAGGGGGAGGGGGCCCTAGGGGCCTGCCCCCCCCCCCCCCCGATATTTTGGTGAAGTAGGTGTTTTTACCAAAAATAAATAATGAAATTAGGTCTTCTTGTCAAATAGTCAAGGTTTTCAGCAAGTGCCCCCCCCCCCGAAAAAATTTTCTGGCTACGGGCCTGGCGCTGATAGACCCGTAAGACCTTGGGCTGCGTACATCTTGGTAATTCGGTGATTTGAAAAAAAAAAAAAAAACGTTGCCATTCTCTGCTCCAACGTTTCGTTCCTTTGAGTTCTCTTTCATCGGTGCTTATTATTCGAAAAATATTCGACAAATATTCGAAATTTCTAATATGCGTGCACTATTCGATTCACTATTTGAAATTTGCGAATATTTGCAAATTTGCAAATTTGCACACCCCTAGCATCTATCCAACTTGCCACTCGGGCGGCCCTGTTTTATCTTATGCTTTCCGCTTTGCGTTACATTAATTTTAAATCCGTGTAACGTGGTAGATTGAGCGACATGACCCCAAGAAAGCTTTACTTTTGCTTTTGCTTCGAAACAACATTATACTGCAATATTCATTCTACTGCAACATTCAGACTACTGCAACATTCACACTACTGCAACATTCTACTGCAACGCTCAGAATTGATCTCTCTTATGTCTGAAATATTTGTTCGCATGGAAGTCCCTGGGATTCGTAAAGCTGTGCCAGTACTGTTTTTTTTTTCTTTTCATATACCCCCATATTATCCACGAATCGCACACGATTAGTACGGGAACGACAAGGTCCAGATGAATTTATGTTTTGAGACGGATAGCGCTGCATTTCGTGATATTTGAATGCCCACCCATTACTCGCTTGTTTAACACTTTGCTGCATTTATTTTGTAGACCAATCGTATGCCTCTATATTATATCCTTGAAAAACTTAGTTTTCTACAAAATCTATTATGCTCTTACTTTGACTGGATCGGAAGGGGAAGAACAGCGTCGACTGGTCGCGCAGGCGGTCGAAATGCTCGGCCTATGAATTTGGCTGAATAAAGTCTACTACTGCTACTACTACTACTACTACTACTACTACTACTACTACTACTACTACTACTACTACTACTACTACTACTACTACCACTTTTTTACCGTTTTGTGCTTCACCTGTTGTTCAGTCTTTTTGCATGTATAAAAAAACGGATTTCTTGCTTTCTGCTCTCACCTTTTTGATGAGGGTTTTAAATCTTGTATGTTTTCACTCCTAATGTATGCTGCTGTCTCGATATTGCAAATTGGTTACCTTTGTTGCTCCAATTTTCACTCCTTTTCTAACTGCCTTCAAGGTGACAGTTTCTGAGTACACAAATAAATTAAAGCTCTAATCGATGCTGAAGGTACACGAAACACGCATACTTTACCAGCTTTGTAGCTTATAACGTGAAACCATAAAAAATTTATTAGCTATACTGCTCCTCTCTCGCACTGTATTCTGACTTGCACAATGCTTTAAAACTAAGCTTGACATCTAAAGGAAACAAGAAAAAAATACTAATCAAGCCGTAAGAATAAACGCCCTCCCCAAACAAGACTATATGCGACAGCGAATCAACGTGCGTCACGAGAGTTGCGCATGCATACGTTACATCATAACTTGCTCCGGTATTCATATAAACAATACACGTGGCCCTTAAGCCTCTTTGGTCGTTACGAAATCTTGAATTTCGCCATTCGGATTATTCTTATTTGCACATTTTTCTTGTCAGGCAGTATGGGAGATGAAGAGCTACAGGAAAAAAAAAAAAAGACATGATGCGGAGAGACGATACTTGAAGCTCTGTTTTTGTAATTGCACTTTTATCTTGTTTCAGTGCCCACATGTTTGTCCATGATCGCTGCATTTTATTACTGATTAATCACCCAGAAACCGAACTATACCTTCGAAACGAGATTATTCAAGAAATACAAACGCAATAAAATAGGCAATATATTGTCATGCGAAATTGAATATGAATATGAATGTGAAATTGAGTTTGAATAAATAATATCGAATAAATGATAATTAACCTAGTAGCGCGCATGATACTGGGAGGATGAAGTAGCGCAAAATGATGGTGATGAGTGTCGTATCTTGCGTGTCTTTCCTCATCAACAAATTAAGTTTTCTTGACAGCAGACAGTTTTCTGGACAGCAGTGACAACAGGCGCTCAGGTGACGCACACGTACTGGCAGTATCAAGTGATTGCTTATCTTCTTTTCTCTTGTCTTTTACTCGGAGATATTCGAAGTATCTGGCATTAAAAATTAATTGAAAGTTAGCGCTTGCATATGCCTTTTGTGTATTTCCCTGTTTTTATTGATTATGCGTCCGAAATAACAGTATTATGCCAATATTTTATTATTCACTTCAGATACAGAGATTGTCGGCATCAATGCAATGGAAAGCATTATTGTACGGGGCAAATTAACTATTTGTCGGGAGATCTACGGCCGGGCCGTTACAATCGGAAGGATTGTTCTGAATCAATTCTTCTGCATTGTTTAGCGCCTTGTTACATAATTTCGTGTTACTTCATGCTATGTAATTCTCGTCGATTTATTTGTAGTCTTTGGGCATGACTGACCCTCATCTTGCTGTTTTGCCAACTTGTAACGGGTCAGGACCCCGTCAAGCTGCTCGAGCTTTTATTCCTGCACTCCTCCTTTTCAAACGAAATAAATTTGATTGATTGATTGATTGATTGATTGATTGATTGATTGATTGATTGATTGATTGATTGATTGATTGATTTGAAATTCAAGAGCTTCTCGGGCAATTCTTCGGAGTTGGCGGGTGTCCAAAATCCTCGCCGTTGCGGCAGAAGGAGCATGTGGTAGATAACACACGATCAATTCGCACTAAAGGAAGTTTTCATTAAACACTTTCGAGACGGAGGCGATGTGTAACGGTGAGATTGTGTCGTCTCAGCCGAGGGTCTAGTTGGTATACATTCAAGGTGGGGTTAACTGCGTGTAAGATTCATTATTTTGTGCTCTACGTGAAACAATGTAACATGCACTGTTCTCGCTTCAGTCCCCGTAAGGTGCGGCGTATGCTGAATTGTCGAAGCCATGTGAATGAGACCGGTTTCCGAGTGCTTATGAGCAAGTCTTGTCAAAGCATCCCAGTGTCGCTCGATAGCAAGTAAGTACACGAAAGAAGGGGAATTGTCCGAGGGACTCGTTTTTTATATTGTACGCAACTAATGAAACCGACAGAAAATTAAGGCGAGGAAAGCATATAGGGACACGAACCCACACCAGGTTGGGTTGGCATCCAACCGACAGAAAGGGTGATTTTTCGTCCACTTTATTTTCTTTCAATTTAAGTGAGAATCGTTACACTATAATTAGGGAACCACAAATAATGTTCCTTATACTTTCCGTGGCTTAATTACCTGTAGATTTCATTAGTTGTGCACGATAACAAGTAAGCTATACGGTTTTCATTAATAAATAAAAAGCTCGAGATTATTCCACTCGGTGAAAGTGGGTGTCCAGCGCAGCCAACCGGTGCAGTATCTCCTTTTGGAGTTGTCTAAGGGATGCATACACGTATATACAGGGTGTCCCAAATATCACGCAGCACGATTAAAAACAAAGAGGAACGTCGTTACGCGAAGCACACCTATAGTGCATATTGTTCCCAGTATACTGTAGTAGCCACTATTAGTTTCTTCGTTAATGATGTTTAGCTGATTAGCCCTATTTATGTTTCTAACTCGACGAATACTCACCTAATCATTAAAATGTCAATGATGCATATCTAGGCATGTTCAAATGACATCTAACTGCGCTATTTTCACCAACATACTAATTGCGTGCCCGCTTTTCTTGACTAATAAGGAAAGCCACGTGACTGACTAATAAAGAAATGACACGTGACAAGACTTCAGCGGGCATTAGGAAGCAGCGCCCTCAAACACGATCACTTTGAGGTAGCAAGTCAAGTCTGCGCTCCCACCTTTTGCGGGTGAGAACGTAGTCACGTGTTATTTTTCATATTTCTTACGCTTTCTTTATCGCCAGAAAAAATGAACACGTAATTAGTACGTTGCTGAAAATAGCGCAGTGAGGTGTCATTTGAACACGCCTACATTTGCCTCATTGATATTTTAATGATTATGCGAGTACTTGTCCAGTTGGAAACATAATTAGGACTAATTAACATACATCTCACTAACGAAAAAATTAGTAGTGGCTACTACAGTGTACTGGGAGCAATGTGCACTAGGTGTCTTCACGTAACGACGTTCCTATTTTTTTAAAATCGTGCTGCGTGATATTTGGGACACTCTGTATATAGAATTGCATTGTAAACTGCCGCCTACCTAAAACGCTGTTTTTGGGTGGTATCGGCGTTATGTCTTCTTTCTAGCATCCGTGAGATTATTGAGCGGCCCCCTTAAAGAGCGCTTGTTTTAAAGACGACAGTCTTTCTTGGGATACTTGAAAGCAGAAATTTTGGTCTGTCTTTCTTTCTGTCACGATTCAGCCACCCGGCCAATGTTTATAAGCACTTGCTGCAAAAAGCCATCTTGAACTGGTAGCTGCATTCATACTTGTGAACATTGTCGATCAAAAAGCAAATATTACGCATATCTGAGGCGCAACATCAATACGTTAGTATTAGGCGGTGTGTTACTTTACTAGGAAATACATAGATACGTTTTTCTTAGGGTGCGCTGAAAATGCGACGCTATGCACGAAAAAACCCTCTGCCGACACTATGGTGCTGCCACCTGGCAGTGGCCCTGGGAACAGCATCACGGGTGGCCGCGGATGAGACCAGGACTCATCTAGTGCGGCCGGCAGAAGACTATCGTCTTTCGACATTTGCAGCGAAGCACGCAGATACGCAGCCAATTTTTCCATCAAATTTTCGCAAAGCCACAATTTTTCTCGTGTGTGCAATTTCATGTGTCTGCTTTACATGTTGTCCTCTAATGTGTCTGCTTTACATGTTGTCCTGCAGCGGCTTTTAGTCTACCACAAGTACATCACCGTACAGCACTGGGCAGCATCTGCGATAGGCGCGCCGCAGCAGCGGTAAACAGTCGGACGACAACCGCTGTTGTTTTCGGTCTACGCGTTCGGTCTACACACGAAGCGATCCGCTCGAAAGTAACGTATAACCGCTCCGCTATAAAACTTCCAGCGCTCTAAGTGGTACAGCACTTATAAAACGGAGTAGCATGCAGGAGGCGGGCTTCTCATCACAAGGTCTCTTACTGCAGAAAAGCCAGCTTCAAAGGCGCTTGTTACACACGTGCAGGTATACCGTGGAAGCCGCGTGGAAGTTTCCGAAAACTAGCTGTTGCTGGTCGGAAAAATAGACGGGTCCAAGCAACTGTGAAGCTCAGAAATAAATGCTACAGGATATATATATATATATATATATATATATATATATATATATATATATATATATATATATATATATATATATATATATATATATATATATATATATATATATATATATATATATATATATATATATATATATATATATATTGACATTAAAGTTACTATTCGCATGGCGCACCCACTGACATCGACAGTAGCTTGCAACGTCAGGCTGCAGTATCAATTCTGGTGATTTCACGCACCAGTGTGCCTAGTTGTGATGCCGCACTCAAGGTACCAAACATTCAAAATTATCGCTTGCGTGTCACCAAAGGAGCGGAGCGGCCGAGGATACGTCGCGATATGTCGCGCGAGCACGTGACGAGAGACTCGTAACGTGTAGTGACGCCAGGGTACAGTAGGACCCGAAACTAGCTTTTGAAAACATGTTGTAATTAATATTCCAGGGCGTGCTCGCAGTTACCAGTATACAGTTTTATAGGCTCTTGAGAACTTGGCTTTTCATTTGACGCAAAAAATAAATAAAATACTGAAAATTTTCGTGTCAATGCCCCATCACAACGGGGACATGAGGCCTCGCCTCCTCTGTTCTTTTGTGAAGTTCGCGTTACTGCCGTGGCTTTGTGTGCCATGAGGACCCTTACAAAAATGAATTTAGACAGTCTATAGACTGTCTAAACCCATTTTTAGAGTCTATAGACTGTATAGCTCCATTTCAGTAAGGGGCGTTTGCCCCCCAGAAAGAAAAGCAAAGGAGAATAAAGTGGGGGTGGCCCGCAGCATCATGAGATACAACGGGCTTAAGCCAATTAGAAATATAAATAAATAGGGAAAATTTCTCAAAGTACATTTTAGAAAAAGTCAGTTAAAAAGTTAAAGCCAGTTCTATCTGAAGCGAGAGCTGTAGGAACTGCGAAACATTAATTCGCCTGTGTTTCCCTTGTGTTTATGGTGTGTTCATCTGCTCTTTCGTGTTCTTTTCGTGTGATTATGTAATATTTGATATCCTTTCCTGTTCTTTTACTGTGATTATCTGATTTGTCTCGCGATTATCTATTTTCTGTTGTAACTTGTATGGTCTCCTTTCAACTGTTTTTCTACAGTTTGCCGCTCCGAGCGTAGTGCATTTAACTCCCGGAGCTGGTGTTTCACCTCCGCTTATCTATTCCGAAGATCTGTGTCTAACTCCCGACGTTGGCGTTTCGCTGACAGGCTCGGACAGACGAATAAGCCCTCCGGCGACGCTGGCGTTCGCGGGCAAGCAAGCGCTGGCGTTCCAAACGTGCAGTCTGCTCGGATTATGTGTATCAAACGTGGGACCAGCGTGACGCCAACGCGAGACGTGAGACTGCGTCACACCAACGCGAGACATGAGGCGACGACAAGGCGACCGCTTAAACTCCTCCCCAGTTAAAAAATCTTTAGGGGCTAAGCCAGCATAGCGCTATCAAAGGGACGTAAATGTTAAACGTTATAATAATAACTGTTGGGGTTTAACGTTCCAAAACCACGATATGATTCTGAGGGACGCCGCAGTGGAGGCCTTTGGAAATTTCGACCATCTGCGTAACGTGCACCCAGATCTAAATACACGGGCGTCTGGCATTTCGTCTCCATCGAAATGTTCAACGTTAGGGTGATATAATGTAAGTTATAAATAACAATTATCATTTACTAGCCCCAAATTGTTAAGGTAGTATGTCAGTGCTAAGTGCGCAAGGTGCTCTCGCGAACTTCAGTTATATCCGTCACCTGTCGAGTTTCGCGCCGCACCCGTGGTTCCGGCCTCGAGTCTTTTTTTTTTTTTTCCTTCTTTCCTCGTCAAGACGCTCGCCCGGAGCGGCGACGTCGGCCATTTGCATGGCGGCGACCAAAAGGGAAAGCCATCGAGCGGCGGCTGCCGCCAGCAACCAACGCGGTGGCGCGGCTAGCATCGATCGTATAGCTGCGGGCTTGGGTGGGTGGGGGCCGAAGTGAAGGGGGGGATTAGGCTGCTGACGGATGACTCTTCGCGCGAGGTTTTTGCAAGGAGAAGGAAGAAGAAGACGACGAGAGAGCGCTGCTGCTGCTGCCGCTGCTTCATCACTGTCCGGGCCGCCACAATGGCTGCTGGAATGCGGTTGCGTTGCCGCCGACGACGCGCAACGCAACGGCACGCGCCCGCCGCTGATGGATGGATTGGGAGAAGAATGGCGGACGTGGAGAGGGAAGTGTTGCCCAGTGTTGCTCGGAGAGCCGCGAAAGCAGAGAGGGGGGCGGCGGCATGCCCGGGCTGGTGGAAAAACGGGGCGGGCCCCCGTCACCGCCTCAACGCCGCTAATTGCGCTCCATTCCGACCGATGCGAGGAACACATCCGCACGCACAGCACACACAGGCGCGCGCCGCGAAGTATTTTTTCCCCGGTAAAAGCGTGCAGCGTGCCTGAACGCTAGCGGGTGGGTGGGCGTCGGCCCAATCACCGCCTCAGAACGGGTGGGTGGTTAAAAAAAAAAAAAAGGAGGAATGGCGTGTTGTTCCGCGCTCCCCGAAGCCGCGTTATCACGCGGCAAATGACAGCAATATATATATATATATATATATATATATATATATATATATATATATATATATATATATATATATATATATATACACACATGTAGCAACATTGTGTTGAAAGAAATTAATAGGTGTTTTTTTCTTGAGCTGCTTCGGCAGCTATCTATCTATCTATCTATCTATCTATCTATCTATCTATCTATCTATCTATCTATCTATCTATCTATCTATCTATCTATCTATCTATCTATCTATCTATCTATCTATCTCTGTGCATCGGGTTAACAGCCGTAATAAAACTTGAAAGTTTCTCCAAGCGTATTCGTTTTCCCATGCGACTCTGGCGAGTTGCCTGTTCGACTCCAGGAATATGTCGAACAAGGCGGTGGTGAGAAAACTGACATACCGTTCAGCTGTTTCCGCAACCTGTTGACTTTTAAAGCGCGAGGGATGTTACGGTACATGAAAGAGATAACAACTTTTAATGATATTCCCGGAAACGTTAGCCAGGTTTATCGCCTGGCTTGCAACTCAAGGTGTCGGGTGACGATGATGTATACACTGACCACATATACACTCAGATGATACGTACTGTCCCAAATACACATATATGTACAAAATATTCATTCATGAAGTTTCGTTAGGGCGAGCTGTCCTCAAAAACACCAACAGCGCTTTTGTATTGCGCATCGCAAAAACGCAGCTTTGCCACGGCCCGATAAGATGCCACAGCTCCAAGCTCAAGCCGCGTTGCAAATGAAGAATCTATAGTTCTGCGTCTACGGTGCATCAGCGTGCACCCTAAGCCTTCGCAATATACCCACGAACGTATAAGTACTATCTGTAGTAGTACTTCGCTCAGCTTGTTCGCTGCGACCACGCGTCAGCATACGACCGATAGAGTGAGAGCTATAGAGAGAAAAAGAAACATACCATTTGACTCGTTGAGCAACACTCCACAAACGCATGCGCCATGTTTGTAAGGCCTTGATGACGCTGCTCCGTGGTCCCACATGGGCTGCAGAAATAAGCGTCATTTCCTATTCCGAACCACTATATAGCGTGTATCGAACCAAGGGCTGGGCAGTGATACTCAGAAAAGTATTCCGGAGTACAGATATCGAAATTCATGTGCTGGAAGTCTAGAATACAAATAATGAGATACATTTGCCTTATAGACGTAAAGGGATATTTCGCAGACACCTTTGCAAAAATAATAACAAAAGTATCCCGGAATACAGATGCAGGGATACAGATACAGCAATATAGATGCTGGAATACTATTTTCATTTCGGGGATGCTGATGCTTCGCTAAGGCATTTTTAAGTGCAGCATAATATTGTGAATAATGCTGCAGCGCACTGACACTTGCAAGTAAAGCATATCGCTCGTATCCCTAAACACGATTGCAAACACGTCAGCTCATTTCTGACAAAAAAAAAAAGTTACGAGATACCCGTGCCCTGGGCAGTATTGCGATATTCGATACACCGTAACACTATTTCACTGCTGAGATACAGATACATTTTTCCAATGTATCTCGAAATGAAAGCATAGATACTCAAAAGTGATGATAATCATATTGGTGGTTTGTGGCGCAAAGGTCAGTGATGGCCAAAGAGCGCCAAGACAACAGTTAGAGAGTGATCAATGATAGCTTAACATGGCTGTGTAAGGGCCTAAAATCCTGCGCACTAAAAGTGCATAAAACTTATATAAATATAAAATCATGACAGAAAGTGAAACGTGTTCAACGAGAGAAAACGGTACCATGGGTGAAATATATTAAAAAGGTGAGACAATACTCCAAAATATCTCTAGACACTATCGCGATACTGGCCAGCCCGCACTGAACAAGGAGCACGGAGCAGAGATCTTACGGCGAACTGGCGAGCAGCAAACAAGTTGTGCAGATGTCGTGGCGCCCGCACCAGCACAGAAGATTATCTCAGTGCATTCACCGGGTCGTCGGCCAAGCCATGCACATCCACTTTCTCATTTAACTTGTCATCTCCGGGTGTATTCCATTGGCTGGCATGCAGGTCGAAATGGAAAAAGAAAGAAGAATGTCTACGCGTCGTTTCGGTCCGTGATGTCAATCTGCAAACGGGTATCAAAGGAGGAGCCTTTACTCTGGAAGTTCGTAACTGAAAGACAAATGAGAAATCGATTTGCCTGTCATCCGCTGTACCTAACTTGAGATTTTTAACAGCGAAGCGGTTTAAGCCGGCCGTGAGAACTTTGGTGGGTATAAATGTGTGAAAAAACTATCATCATCATGAACGGGTATGTGCCACAGAAATTGGGCAAATCGCACTACTCACCGCTGGTCCACTAAATATGAAGAACAGACGGGTGGCAAACACCAATTAAGATTTCTAGACAGAGGTAACCGGTAATTGAGAAAAGCTTTAATAAACCATCGGGATTAACCCAGTGATAAACACCGCGGCCGCTCGTTTCAGCTTCGCTGAAGCACAGAGTTGCCAGTTCCCCTTATAATAAGCGGATTTGGGCTTTTTTTTTTTTTCGCTGGGTCGCTTGTAGAATTTTCCAGTCACTTGTCGCGTTTTTTGGGCTTACTTGGATTTTTCCATCTTTCCAGCAAATCTTAGTCATCATTACGTTCACCAATAGCGCGTTTGTCGATGACTTTGGGTAGTTGAGTGTTGAAATCAAACATACGTTGAGCGAATCAACATGTAACGATAATCGTGAGCTGGCAAACGTGCATTCAACCGAATTCAACCTGGAGATAATGTTAAGAAGTAAATATGTGCTTACGTTCATAGTTGCGCATATTTTCGCTGTACAAAATAATTAAAGTGATTTTTTTCAACTACCCTTCGTATTCTGAGCGACATTTTTTTAATTATAATTAGAAATATTTTCAAGAATGGGAAAATTCGGTAGCATCTGTCAACTCTGCTGAAGCATCTGTACGTTGTGCTTCAGCGGTATGTACAACGAGAGAATACTGGTGAACGGGAAAGGCAACGACGTCTGCAAGAAGACCCCGAAGCGATGGAAGCCCTACGCGTACGACGACGTGCCCGTATACATCTATGGGAGGTGCGAACGCTCGGCTTCAGCACGAGTTTCTGTCTCTGGAGTTTGCACATTTGTGTCGTGTCTTTGACTGTCAGTCTCTGGTTTAACTCGAACCTCTCTGCGCTGAGAAGCAACCCAGAAACAACCTAGCATCACCTATAGCTGAAGGCTAGCAGCAACCTAGAAACAACCTAGCATCTCCTAGCAACAACAAGCAACTAGATGAGACTTAAGAATCATTCAGCTTCGCCGTTTAAAGCCTTGCGCGACTTAGTGCAAGCTTCGCCATTTTTAAAAGATCATTTCTTAATTGGTCTTTCGACATGACAGCAGGTTTGTTCCGCGAATGTAGTCTTCTTGTTTATGGGTTCCTTAGTACTTTCATTGACGTGTTTATGTATACGACATTTAACTACCTTTTCTTGTTCTTACTTTGATAAACATGTTGCCCCTGCAATTATTGTTCTGTAATCTTCTAATATATTCTTAAAATGGTGCGTACGTTTTATGCTATTTTATATGTACGTATATTGCGTATTCATTATATATCTTATTGCGATGCTCCCCTTACCCATTGCCTCATACGAGGACTGCGAGGACTTTTTAAGTAAATAAATAAACAAACCTATGTATTTTTTATGCAATGTAGACAATTGAAAAAGTGCGCAATTAGGCCATATTTCGGGAACGTGATCGTTACACAAAACTTTTATCGTATTTCGCACTTTCTCAATATAACATGCGTTCTTTTCGACTGTCTATTCCGTTTTGCTGACGACTTTCAAAAGTTACTCGGCCACAGTACCCCTTTAGATAACAGGCCAAATTCTGTACACAATCTTTCGAGATGCATTGCTCTGAGATGCATTCAACAGAATGGCTTTGATCATTAATGCGAACAGCAATCATTGGCCGAGTTTTCATCGCTTATCGAGCAGCTTTCGCCGCTTCTGACTGGGCGCGTCAAAGTGCTTTCGCCACATCTGATTGGACGCCCTATAAGAACCAAGGAGCCAAATGCAGTAAGTCACCAGCAGCTGCATTCCACCAGATGGCTCTCTCCTGCACGCGCCACCCCAGGGGTATAAGAGTTTCTATATAGAACGGTGCAGCTCATGCGGTTGACATGTGTATCTGCATTTTAAACCGGTGTCCCACGGTGCTCTGCTCAGTGCTACCGAGCCCGATTATGGATCAAATGTCTCAACAAGTGATTGGCTCCCTTGCAGCTTGCGTAAAGGAGCCAATCGCGATAGCGAAATTCAATCGGGTTGAGGCCCGATCGCGATCAAGAGTGATCGTGTGACACTCTTGACTACGTGCTATCGACTACAGCCCGCACAAGGTAGTTTTTACAAGAGCAACAATTGCAAACAGTAACTGCAATGTGGCATTCTCCCCATGACCACAATAACTTGTAATGGCACCCATGGCTGAGACGTCTCCGACACATGAAGAAAATAGTCGCTTGATGATCTCTACCAAGGGCTAATTAACGTCCCCATCTGCACTGCATGAAGCAACTTTTGACGCCATTGTGGTGCCGTAATGCCACGGCGGCGCCACACACAGCTCTGTGACGTCACGCTCCGCAGCTTCTCCACCGCAGTCGCAACTTCTTCATGCAATCACGATTTTCCTGCATTTTTTTTTTGTGCCACAAGCAGCGAGTGACATTCTTGTCTCTCTTCCAAGCAGAATACTTACTTTCAGTTTTCCGAATATTCGGAAATCGTTAAAAAAAATAAGACTGGTAAGAAATCGATGGCCCTGGTCCAAGTTATACTGAATACGTATGATATCGGAACATAAGTTTAGCTAAGATCCAGTTAACTGTCAGCATAATTAATGAAATGAGTTCATTGGAAAAGCAGACACTTTTCTTCTGAGCAGCTGGAACCGTTGCACCACCTGGCGGAGCAGGTCTCAACCACGCGCTACTTTCTGCGTAGCCTCTGAGATCCACTTTGGCCGTGCACGAAACACAAAATTAACTCACCACGGCACATGAACGCCGACGTGTGGGCACCACTGCCAGGCACCTAAGCCAAGGATTAGGCTCGCCTCCAGATTATTTTTTTTTTCAGTCACAGTTATAACGCAAGCGGGCTGCCGCTACAAAGTATTCGCAAGCTATTCGCACAAAATCCGCCACAACTTTTCGCCGCGCAATGCCGAATGGTCCGGCCTACAGGTTCGGCCACACTCGGCGCCATCCGCGCGGCGTTTCTTTCTTCACTGCACCGTTTTTCGCAACGGCAAATCCCCGCGCGCGCCGGCAGACAGCGCCCTCCAACGCCGTCGCGGCGAAACACAGCGGAGGGGGAGGGGAGGAAGGCATCAACCAACAGATGTGAGGCCTGCCACCGCAAAAGAGTAGGCCACGGCGGCTACAGCTCGCGGACGGTGCGCGCATACCCTCCTCCCTCCTCCGCCTCCCCAATTAACGCCACGAACGCGGCAAGGAAAGGCGGCCCTACCGCCTGGTGGGTCTCGGGTTTCACGCCCCTTTCTAATTGGCTGCTGACGGTTTATTGTTGTCTGGCGCGCCGCCGCCTGGCGGACGAAAAGAAAAACAAAAACGGGAGGCAAGTTGTTGCTGCGAAGCATCGCGTCTATTCCTCTTCTTCTTCGTTCCATCTCGTAGTTTCTCGTCACCGGAGGTCACTGTAGTCTGCAGTTGTTGCGCTCCGGGGGAAGCCGCTGCCGCCTGGTGGCCAATGCCATCATCTCGTCCTCCTCGATGCTGCGCACGTGGTACAAAGAAAGACGGGAATGTGGGATGGAGATTGACATGTAGTAAACACATGCCAGTCAAGAAAACGCTGGAACTACGCAAGACGTGGGAAATAGTACGTAGATCCTTACGGCGACAACTGTCTACTCCGGCTCGGGATTCAACCACGACTGGAACCATTACCACCACAACTAATGCACTGCCCGGAATTGTTAGCGCTTTGCCAATAACCCATTTTCGGTCTGCAATTGAGATGTGATGCTGTCGCCAGTCCTGCCATAGCCCATGATGGCTTGCAGTATGTAAAAAATAAACGAAGAAAACTTCTGCAACAACTGCTGCTACTACTACAACTAAAAGTCGTGTTTGCCGTACTTTGTTTTTAAACTTCGCAAGGTGGGAACTACACCGGCTATAAGCTGTTACGGGGCGTGACTTCGCGTAGCACAACAAAACTGGTGTGCAATGCAATGAGATTAAATGAAGACTATACATTGGTGTTATAACAGCGGATTGCTAACGAGTGCTGGCATTATGCAAGTACGCACGGTGGCTGATATCACGTGACTCAGTGAGACGCTCTCTTGACACACTGCGCTACCTTTAAACACAATACGGAGGACGCTAAACCATTTATGCTAGTGACGTACCAGTCAATCAATCGATGAATCGACGGTTGCGGAAAGAAAGAAAGTAGCACTTGTAGTGTCGTCCTTTAATTAAAGAGGCCATCACACAGTCACCCAAAAATTCGCGGTTTTGAGCGAAAAATGGAAGCAGAGGGTTCATTATGCTCATACATATATGAAAAAAAAAGAACTGTAAAATAATATTTCAGAGCAAAATAAGCCCTAAAAGTTGCCGGCTATAAACCCCGCCCACCGCTGGCGACCGCCATTTTGCCATGGCGTATGTGACGTCATTAGCTGCATGGAGCGAATTAGCCGTCGTCTTCTGCCAAAGTTTCAGCCGCTGCAAGTTGTTCAATTTCACTGCCGAGCCGAAGAAAGCTGAAATAGCTAGATTGCACGCGCAGCTGACCACGGAACAAAATCATTCGCCGGAATGCAGACGCTCGCACAGCAAGCAGCTTGTCCCGTCGCGGCTCGCGAATGCGCCAGTGTTGCCCGACTCTCAGGCAGCTCGCGTGTTTATAAAAATGTTCAGTTATGAATTAAGTGCTCGACCAAATGCGCTACGATTTCGCCAGATTATTTGTGAACGCACAAGGATTAACCTACATAACACAGATTATGATAGAAAATTGGGTGTCATGGCCCCTTCAGTTACACAGTTGCAACACTAGTACGCACAGGAATCACAATGGGAGAGAGCGATCGCGTTTCATGACGCGCGCTGACGTAGCTTCTTTACCCAGCGTCATGCCTCCCCATGTAGCTTACAGCGCGATCGTCGGGACAAGAGAACAAGGTGCTTAAAGCGTGCGACATATCCCTGGCAACTCCGCTCGTTCTTGACAGATTCGAAAAAAAGTTTTGCGGCGATCGATTCCTGAGGCAATAAACTCCGACAATGAGGCAATTAGACGATTACTCGAAAAAATGGTTCAGGACCACTTCGAGTGTTAAATCTATCAACCATTCGATTCGAAAGCAGCACGTGAAAACACGTGATTCTCTATCGATATATACACGTACGCCTTCTCCTGAGAATCCAAATGTTGCACCAGCTCGTCTCGCTTGTCGACCAGCGCCACCAGCTCCTCGAGCAGCAGGGCCTCCCGGCTACGCTGGGCGTCCGTCTTCTGCCAGTCTGCGCAGTCAACGTTAAAAAAAAAAAAAGAAGAAGCACACAATTCAAAAGAAACGCTCCAGAGGATCCAGCAACGACGTTCCATTAGCGAGCTACGCCAGAGAGCTCGCTCGCTACAAGCCGGCCAGGCCACCCAACACTACCCCCCCCCCTCTTTCCTCCTTACCCTTTCCAGCTCCCGTTTCCAACGGTACACTACGTGTATATGTGTTTCCTTTTTTTCCCCCACACACAGACCAAGCTGCAGGGCCCATTGATTCAGCCATGGGTCCCGGCAGCGGAGGCCATAAGCGGCTTATAGCAATGGCGCCACATACGCGAGCACAGAGACAAAAAATATAATACGATCAAAAGAAACATGTATGAAGAGAGAGAGACTCGCCTTGGAGCTGAAGCACGCCCCGGAGTTCCTCGTTGAGCATCTCGAAGCGCCGCTCCAAGTCCTGCTCTTTCTCCCTGAAACGCCGGCAAAATAGAAGGGAAGAAAAAAGAAGAGGTTTCGTTTTAGGTTTACTTTATTTTCGACCTTAGCGTGGCTATACATGTACAGTCGGTCGAGACAACACATTAATGGAGTCTGCAAGAAAGTGCGCCGATTGATTGAAACGAACAGCGACAGGATCGGCGCGTGTCTACGAAGAACAATACACGAATGTGGTGAACTACCGAGGACTAAGGAGGGAGAACCCATGCAGGATGTTTGGACAAAGAAAAGCCTGTCTTCGTGCATGTCTGTAGCCAATGAACTTAATAGTTGTTGGGGTTTAACGTCCCAAAATCACGATATGGTTATGAGGTAGGCCGTCATGGGGGGCTCCGGAAACCTCGACCACCTGGGGTTCTTTAACGTGCACCTAAATCAATTGTGTACGGCCTCAAGCAATATCGCCTCTACCGAAAATGCGGCCGACGCGGTAGGGATTCGATCCCGCGACCTTCGGGTCAGCAGTCGAGCACCGTAACTACAACGTAGCGGGTAGCCAATGAACTTGTACTTTCACAATGGCAAACTCAAGTTCTGAAGAAATTGAGTTGACGTAGTCAAATGAATCAAACTGCAAACGGACGCAATGCTTTGACGAGAGGAAGTCAGGCTATTCGAGACACTGACATATTCCGCCATCTTGTCAAATTTCGTAATGGCGGCATTCTAAGCCAATCGGAGAAGCTGTAGCAGCCGTCCAGGCCAATCACAGTTGACCAATGGCGGATTTCGACAACATGGCGGAATTTGACGATGTCCACAACAGCATTCGCTGTCCGCGCTGGAGTCGAACGCTTGAAAAAGAAGTGGTCTGCCTCCGCCCGTGTTGCGGGAGAGCAGCCACTCGCCCCGACCTCACGTTTTCGGCAACGAAAGCTTTGAGGACGTCGATGACTGTTCTGGATAGTCTAAGTTCTGCCATAAATGGCTTTCGAGCCAATCAGAAAGGACGTAGCTCCACTACGGACCAATCACAGTTGACAACATGGCGAATATGCAACAACGTGATCGCAAGACCTACGTCATAGACGCTTCTTGGCGGGTCAATTTCGCATTGAGCGAGAGCAAGCGCTCACGCGAGCTTGTTTATGAAAAATGATGCACATATAATTAGTGAGGACGGTGTAATTAAAAAAATTAGAATGCGAATAACAAATAAACTGTATGTTAAATAACATAAATGCGGTAATCACAAACGCGTAACTGCGAAAGTTACTCCTCACCGAGAACCTGTCCCTTCAGACGCCTAATAAACATATTGCCTTTGCGATTTATGATACTGCTCTAACTTTAAGATTTGGGAGCAAGCTAGAAAAAAACTAGGTAAACACACAGATCAATCGACCGAGACTATACAAAACTAGATAAACAAACAGCTCAATCGACCAAGACTGAGACAAAACAATGCTGCTGTTGTAGGAGCGAATAGACAACACCAGTCATGCAGTTAGCCTATATACATTAGTCAGTGCTAGTAGCGTACGAATAAATACGGTGGTTTAATTCGATGAGAAATAATCATTGTCGAATCAACATAACACGCTAGAGGAACATGGCGGAATGCCCTGCAGGAAGTACACGCATGTTTACAATAAATTTCGAAGAATTTCGAAGCACAAAGAGAGACCCAAACAAAAGTTCGCGTCCACATAAACTGACAGACGCTCGTATACACAAGAGAGGACGTGGAGACAGCGTCCGCATGACACACACACACACACACACACACACACACACACACACACACACACACACACACACACACACACACACACACACCGAACACGCATATTCACACAACGCCGACGTTTCGGCTAGCGCGCAGCCCGACAGTTCGGAGCCCCACACGACGGCAAAATCCCAAGAGAGCAGGGGGGGGGGGGGTCAGGGGGGAGGGGACTGGGAGGGGTAGTGCGCAAACGTCGTTCACTCGTCAGCCAGGCACCACCACCGCCACTACGGTATACTATTACTGCGACTGTAATCCAAATCCGCTCCGCTCTGGCCTTACACAAACAACGCCATGCCCACACACACACACGCCACTTACGCAGGCAGTGCCCGCCAGAGGGAGCGGCGAACGGTCGAGGCGCGCGCGCCGAAGGTCAACACCAGAGGGCAGGATTTCGAGGTGCACGGAGCGGGAGGGCGCTTGACTTGACACTTTTTCGGGGTCCGCACAGCAGCTGCCAGCGACTTGTTAGCCCGGAGGCGACGTTTTTCGTTCATTAGGGAAGCCAATGTTTCCTTCGCGCCAGTTTTTCTCTTTTTTTCTTTTGTGTCCCTGTAAAATGCGCGAACGCCGACCTCTTTCTATATGCAGGTCTGAACACGCACTTCGGTCATTAGGGAGCCGACCATCCTTTTTTTGGTCTCACCTTCGCAAGCCCTCATTAGAGGAAGCGTCATTTTTGTCTCGTTTGTTTCTTTTCTAGCAACATACCTTAAGGCTGACGTGTTTATGTGTGCGCTGTTGGGAACTTTTTCCGGCAATAAGTACCCAAGGTGGACCTTGAGCCTCCGAGAGAATGTGTCTTTGGGAAAGTGTCTAAAACTTACTGGATTATAAGTACAATGTACCAATCACTGTGATCTTTACTTAAAGCACACTTCACGAAAAAAAGGGAGCAATACAAAGAAAAAGAAATGTTGAAGTGGGCGCTTGAAAAGCATCTTCTTCTATTGCGACAGGACTGTCTTCGATGACACAAGGGCTACAATTTCATGGGTGCTTTGCCTCAATACACGGTCAAAACTCGACCCAAGGAAACCCGTTTTTACGAAGTTCCCGATATAACGAAGAAATTTCCATTCATACTTGGAAAAAAAGCGCGAATACAACGGATACATATAGACAAGGAGGACACAGGACGAGCGCTGTCCTTGTGTCATTAGTGTTTTCGCGCTGGTTTTCCCAAGTCTGCATCGATTCTAACTCGCCCACCTTTGTACTCCAATTAACGAAGCTATCATGGCAATATACCCGATTTAACGAAGTTTTGCCCGAAATAAACGAGTTCAAGATGCAGTGATTTCTTTCCAATTTTGGCACAGACGGGTCTTTCTCCGGGCGTGCGCTGTAATGCTATCGCGTTAAAACATGAGCCGCCCTAGTCATGACCCTAGCTTTATTTTTACGAGGCTGGACGCTACGCCCACACACGGGACAACGGACTGATGTGCCTTTACGTACCAAGTGGTGTTAGGGGAGGCTGTAGTTTGCTGTCCCTGCAAATGCTTCCGCAGGAACACTGTGGTTGCCTTCGTTATTTAACGGTTTATGCGACAGTTGGCACCGACCGTCTCCTTGCAACTTTCTTGCTCTGCCTTCTCGCACTATCACTTCGCGAGGCATGGCTGCCTTTTGCATCATCACTTTACGACACTGGCTTTACAAAAGCTATAACAACAAATTTATTGAATATACTTTGAGGATTGCGAGTATTTTTTTTTCTAGGTTTTTCGATGTGCAGCTCATCTATATGGCACACAGACAAATGAATTTGAAAATATTGCCACGCGCGCTTTCTATTTATATTTTTATGTAAACGGCCTGTTACACGTGTAACCACTGCCTTGTGCAAACGGCGCCCGCCCGAATGTCTGGGAACATTCCCGATTATTTTAGAATATTCCGATCAGATTGTGTTCTGGAACTAACCCGGCCACCAACGATAACGCTGAAATCTTCGATGCCACATGTATGAATTTTGACGCGCTTTACTGTTGATCAGATTTACTCGACGGCTGACGACTGTTCTCGCTATTATCAGTGTAGAGCGTGAATCCCTTGCACTATGAACTTTTTTCACTTTTCCAGGCACAAGTTCGCCCAATAGATAATTCCGTATCTCCAAGTCTTGCTGCAGCCTTCTTCATAGTCACACCCACGTGACAATATCATACCAGTATAAGTACACTTTGAAATAAATAACTTTAGCCACGTCTTTCCACACCACTGCGTCGCGTGGATAGTCTTGGCTTGAGCTATACGCCCGTCTCGCGTTCCAAAAATGGGCATCGCTGCTCCACGGAATGTATTCATCCCATTTTTCTCAGACCGCCATGTTCTTTGAAGCCCTCGATGTGTTTTTCCATTGACATTTCGATTTCTGTTTTTTCTTCATAGGTCATCTCGCGTGGATGCCGTCCATGCCGAGCACGCGACGCCGCTGCGATAGACCATAACACTGGTCTCTCGTCCACATACGAACCATTCGCCCGCGAACGGCCACTCAATAATATACCTGTCCCGACCTCGACACGTCGTTGATGTATGTTCCAGCCACCTCCGGACTGGGAAATTGAAAGTATATATAAGGTCGACAAAAGAAAGAAAGAGGGCAAGAACGAACGAAAGAAGGAAAGGGAGAAAGAAAGGAAGAAGGAGAGAAAGAAAGAAACAACGAAAGAAACAGAGCAAGAAAGAAAGAAAGAAAGAAAGCCGTAAGTAAGGTCCCTGTCCGTGAGGGTACACGCGCACCTCGACGAGGCTATAAAAGGCAGGAGCCGGCGTGCCAAACCTGATGACGCATGGCGTCCTGCGGTCAGTATAAACGAAACGTGGAGTGAGGGAGACGGGTCTAAGTCGTTTTTCGCTCGTTTGTTTCACAGGCAACACATACGGCGTTCCAATAGCGTTCTTCAATCGCTTTCGAAATGTACTGCACCGTTTGCGTCGCTTGGTGGGCATTACAATAACAACAATACAGAAAAAGAGGCACACGGTCGCCTATGCATTAGCCTTAGATGACTCGAAGGCGAAAGCCTTCTTTTTTTTCTTCTCAGTCGACTGTGATAGTCCCCCCCCCCCCCCACCAAAAAAAAAAAAAAAAAGCTTTCTGCACTCAACGTGGTTGTGCAGTGCCCCCGGAATCGGCCCACCTTTGCCAAGCGCCTATGTCGTGTGTTAAAGTTACCGTATGACGTCACGTTATATGACGTCAGAAGTTTGGGCAACCTGTGATGTCATATAATGACTAGTTCATGGGTAAAATACAGCACAAACCAGACGATTACCACAAGGAAGACTTGTGGTAATCTGTGGGAAATTGACACATCTGTGGCACATCTGTGGGAAATTGACAAGGCAGGTTCGTTGTGCGTAAGCGCTCCTTCGATCTTATTAACAAAAAAAGAACTTGAATTTTTGTCATCACGTAGGGGATGAATTTTATGTTCTGAAAGAGATGACGCAGTGGCGCACGTGTTTGTGGTAAGGGCTTTTTTGTTTTCTTGATCTGTTATTTTTGGGAGATATCTTGTCTGATTTTGATCGTATTTCATAAATAGGCAAGCTCGCCCAAGAATAAACCGTTAGTTGAAGTCAGCACTCTGTCCCGTGTCTTCCTTGTGGTAATCGTCTGGTTTGTGCTGTATTTTACCCATGAACTATGCATCACCAACTAGCCTGCCAGCAAATGTTATTGAAGTTCATATGATGACGTCATCAAGTGATGTGATTTTCTGCATCACTCGTGTTGACACCGGTCACCTTATCGCGTATGATGAGGCACCTAAGGTTTTCGCCTCTTAAAAAAAGGGATGGGGGTAAGGAAGAGTATAGCTGTAAAAACGCGACTATATTCACTTGTTGTCCGCTACAAGCTCAGTTTTTTGCTGAAATGGGTAACTGGCCAACCCAAATATAATTCGTACAGATGAGCCTCACTTCAATGACCTCAAGCACATCTGCGTGTTGAGGACAGTTCATATAACCGTACAGATGTCGCTATGGTTCTGTAGGTCTCCTGAACGTCCCGGTCAAGTTCTACCGCAGACTCCGATGTCAGTAGGCTCATTCAAAGCTAATTATTTCAACAGAAACAACAAACTTTTGTTCTTCTACGGCCAGCTTATGCACGGTACCGTGACGTCATTACGCATGAGGTCGTCACGTGCGCGGTGCGACGTGGCAGCACATTGCCGGCCACTAGCTTCGACTCACTCAACGGTGGGCTATAACACTGCCATTCGAGCACAGACCGATGTAGCAGCGTAGAACACCAAGGAGCGACTAAAATCTAACAAGATCTTAGCAGGAAAAAAAATCATTAGCTCTTGCCCTATCGGGAAAATGGGTGCAGGTGAAGGTGGGCGAGTGCGTGCCCGACGTCCTACTTTTCTTTCTATCTATCACATCGCCCAGTGCTCCCTTCTGTTTCCTTCCTCCATGCCGGGAATGGGACCTCCATCCACGCGCCTAACAGCGGGACACTTCAGTTACAGCCACATCCCTCAATAACGAAATCGCCGGGGAAGCGATTTTCGTTCGTTCTCGTGAGAATTTCGTTGTCGCGAAAATTGAAAAATAAGCACACCAGTTACGTCGCGCAACTAAAATTTATTTAAAGAATCGTTGGATCTTGCTCTGTTTCCCGTTGCTTTGAAGGTGCTGGACGGCTTGAGCCTCGCAGCTTAATAAGCTTTGCATAACTTCGTCGTGGGCGCCGAGGAAAGTGCGAATAATGTCAAAAGCATCAAGGACTTCGCGCGAACTTATTTGACTTTCTTGCGTTTTGTTGCTCTCCTCGCTCTCGTCGTCACTCTCATATTCTTTGCGCACACCTTTGATGATAGCGTCGTCGATGAACTCTTCGTGCCCGATCAGGTCGGCGTCAGCGCACAAGAAGCCGTGCAGTTCAACAGCGTCTGCTATCGCTTGTTGCTATCATCATCATCATCCGAACGAACGTAAATGGCAATGGCGGCACCGATATGCTTGCTGGCGGAAACGTATGTGCCCGACTCGTTGAATGAGCGATGCTGCAATTTTCGAACTTCCGGGTTCCCAACTAGCTCATCGCTTGAAAAAAAAAAAAAAAAAATGTTCCGATCACTACCTGAAACTTTCGCTATTGCGGGAGCGCTTTTTAAGATGTCTTCGCTGTCGAGAGGGGGCAAATGCATTTAACTCTATGGACGTTCGCAGGGGACGCCAGATTTCTTCGTTGCTGCGAGAATTTCCTTCTTGAAGGCTTTCGTTACTGAGGGTTTCAACCGTAATTGCTACATGCAACAATGAAATGTGGCAATGCGAAATGACAAGTCACCTCGATAAAAGATCAGATTGCCGTATCAGAAACGGCTGATTGCCGTATCAGAAATGGCCGATTGCCTACAAGCCCGCGATCGAGAGAGCATCAGTTATTATTGGGAGACTGCGTATAGAAAGACGCACGTGACCAGCGCACCTTTTAGGGCCTCATTTGTGTACACCCGCATTTATTTATACACTCGCTGGAGCCGGGCTTTACGCGAACTACGCAGCCGCCGCTGCCACCGAAACCTGTAACACATAGAAGCTTCGCGTCAAAATATTGAGGTGTATCGGAGTATCGAAGATATGCAAATAACGTTGTGTCACGGGTATGGAAAGGTCACTATGGCACGGGCGCCGAAATGACACCGAATGGATGAAGACGACGACGTTGTTGTTGTGGGGCTGAGTCTGGAGCTGCCCTGTAGGCCTGCATTCCTGTGCGCTGTGTGCAGTGTTAGTTCCGACCAGTGCTAACTCAATAAATACTCACCGTAATAATATATATGTAGGGATTATTCTAAGATGAAGCGCGACATTGAAAGAGTCATGTTCGAGATAAATTACTTGCAGCTAACTTGCACTTTATTGCGAAATTTCACCACAAATAATTAAAGCGACGCTGCAGGCGGTTGGCTCAAAACACGCTTAACCGCAGCTTCCATGTTCCATCCCGACATCACCCTGCGGTACTTTGTAGATATAATAAATGACCATATCTAAACTGCAGCGCAAGATGCAAACAACCTAGAGTTGTATAACAGATGGCACTAGACAATGTCAAAGCAACGTGTCAAAGCAACACCTAATGGGATTAGTGCAGACCACTGGGGGGCACCTGAACCCCCCCCTCCTCCACTCTTTTGCCCGTTCGTTCTCTTAAATTTCAGCACGTCATGTCTTTGCGCGCTCTCTTCTAATCTATCGGAATGCGGGGACCCCGGGTGGCCGGCAAAGCGGCAGTCCGGCCACCGCGACCTTGAACTCGAGGGCGAAACGCCACAAGCTGCGGTGAGTCATCGGGGCAGGGCCAGCGCTCAAGGAAAGATCGTAAATGCATGCAAGGTGCGGTCCTCCTCCCCAAAAATATTCATCAAAAAGAAAAAAAAATGCAGTACGTATGTATATAGATGCCGCGCATGTTAACTACTATGAGACAACCGACATCGACTTCACCATGCGCAGTTTTCTGACATCAGTTAAACTTGTCTAAATGGCTAACACGCTTTCTTTACAAGCACCTCTGCGATTTGCTCACTTGATGTGATTTAAGGTGATTTGCTGACTCGGAAGCTCTACCTCCGTTCAGGAATCGACCTTAATAGGAAACATTGCAGCCGTTGAGGAATCGACCTTTAGTAGGAGACACTGCAGCCGGCGACAAAAAGAAAGAGAGAGAGAGAGAGAGAGAAAAGAAGAGCACAATGTGGATAGGCGATGACCCGGCTATGTCTACACTACTTCAGTGTTTCCATTTCTTCCAGATTAGTGCCGCAGTATCTCGTACTAATGAGCTAGGTCACCAACCAGTCCACGAAAAAATTGCTGCGGAATTGAAGCCTAGCGGTAATGAACTTATCAAGGCGAAAACCTTAGATGCCTCATGAAACGCGAAAACTGACCGGCGTTCCCGCGTCGGGGCATCAACACGAGTTATGCAAACAGTCATCATAACGTGGTGTGTGATATCACAGATCGCCAAAATTTGTGACGTCGTCGTGACGTCACACCATGACGTCATCAAATGATATCATCACTTGGTCAAAGGTGGGCCGATAACAGAGGCAGTGGAAAACCACGTTAGGTGCAGAAAACTTTCGGTGGGTGGCGGGGCGAGATCAACACATCGACTGAGAAGATAAAGAAGGTGGCTTTCGCCTTCGAGTCGTCTTAGGTGAACGCATAAAGGAGGCTGTGAGTTATGTTCACTTAGCACAAATATCGTGCGCTTCGAGAAATGCGTTCTCGAAATTCCCGGGCAAAAAGCGGGTTGGTCCTGCAGTAAGCACTCGTCAGCATCCATTTCACAACAGTGTGTAGCGGAACCTTTTAGTAGCGTTAGCTACACCGACCTAGCAGAGCCAGTTTCGCGTGGCTCCTCAAGAGCCGTGCTGCGCATGCGCGAGGATCAGTGATGTCACACAGCTGGCGCATCGGAGCCGGCACCTCCCGCGTACTACGCGTACTCCGCTCACTGCCGCGCGCCACTCGCTGCTGCCCGTCTGCGCTTTCCAGAGGAGTGACGTCGCAGCCGAGGTAGACGTACTGTGGCGCCGGCGCGCGCGCAGCTATTCGCCTTCGCTGTGCAGTCGCCGTCTGACACTGCGCTGGAGCCGCTTGATAGCGCCTCTTGCTGGCGTTTGCCAGTGTGGTATAGCCATGGAGAAGGAGAGCGCAAATGCTGCTCAACGACGCAGAAGAGCGGAGAAGCTTAACTGATCGGATCCCGAAGTAGTTGCCTGGCAAAATAAATATACATGTGTCACATAATACGTATACTGTGTGTGTGTCGTTGGAGCAGCAGTAAGCATTACAATCAAGCTAATCCTAGACAATCGGGAAAGCTAAGAACAATCAGTTGACCCTTTGCTAACGCTACGTTATCCTGGCATAGCCGAGCTAAGCCACTGCAACATTTTTGTTGTTCTAAATGTACATGACACGGCAATAGGGGGACACCACACGTACGTGTAATGAAACCTGTCAATTTTTATTGTTATCGTTGCTCTAACAATGACCTAAAGAACAAACTAAAAAAAAAGATATTGCATGACGTAAGTGATAGTCTTCACGTGACATCACGGACACAGCTAACACAGCTTCTTGACGTATGTGCTGGTACTATCACTCTAAGCCGCAAAGGACGAAAAAGGGTCTGTGGTTCGTCCTTTTGGGGGGTAACTGCACTGCCACAACCATTACTCCCTAAAGGATGAACGATTCGTCCTTTAGGGAGTAACTGCCAGGGGACGAACTGTTAGTCCTCAGTTGTTTGGAGGGACGAAATGTCGGGGTGTAAAAGTTACCCCTTTAGGGAGTAACTGATTTATTGCATAGTAGCTGCGTAGGGACGAACTGTTACCCCTGATGGGACTAACAGTTGCTCCTTCTGGATAAAAAAAAATCAATTTATTACAGTTTCTGGTTGAATTACCGAGAATTTGGAGGTTGATACACGCATTTGACGACATACACAATTAATATACAGAAATAAATTCAGAAGTAAACTACAGAAAATTGACAACACACAGGATTCGAACTCGTGACCATTGAATCAGCAGTCGCGTACGCTAACCACTATACCACATGCCAGTACGCAGCAGAGTGAATATTACCGGGGCTATATATGTACAGGCACCGTCTGGAAGCTGCGCGTTCTGCCATGTTAGTCAAAGTAGCAAGATTCCTTATATTAGACTTCAGCCTTCAGTGTTTCGCAAGCAACCATTCGGTGATCACGTTCATGAAATTGTAAAATGCGTTGGATTGGTTAATCTGCGCGCGTGTTTCGAGCGAATTTGGGCGCTTGATGAATGTATGTATATATAAACAGTCTCATGTATGCTCCCGTCGACGTGCCAAGTTTGCTCGCTTCTCACTGTACAGAACACGGTTGGTTATATCGTTCAGTGAAAATGTCTGTTTAATGACAAAAAAACGAAAACGTCTAAAGAAACAGCCAAGTTTATTCAACGACTCGTGTCAATTCTGCAGCATCGTGTGTACACATAAATTGAACAACTTTGTTGAATGCAGAAGATAGGATGGCTTCTCTGCATTATAGAAGAGACAATGAAAAGTGCAATGTTTTATCCGAATGGATGCTGTCCAGCCGACGTCAGGAAGTGCAACAGCACCATCGACAGCTGCTGAGAGCGTGTTCATAGCAGCGAGATGTTGAAGACGTTTCTCAGGAGGCGCAACGCTCTCATTCATCGATTTCCTGAAAAAGTAATTGCAGAAGCATTAATATTTCCGGCAGAACTGTTCGTGCACTTGCACTTACGTCACAATGCGTCTGTTAGAAATGCTGCATGCGTAAAAATTAGACGAAAACTGCTCTTTCACAAAACCTGTCATATAGTGCAATGGAACAGTTCAGAATGTGTTATGAAGTTCGAAAAACCCGTCCTCGAGTTTAACGTTTCACGCTTTCACAGCGACACGCTAGGGGGCCCACTTATTTATCAATGAAGCTTGCTCTTCATTTGAGAGATATAAAAATAAATGATTCCTAGCATCGCTACAAACGAGCGAAATCGCCGATGCCGTCGCCGACTGCCCGTGTTAGCGGTGCTAAGCCTTTAGCTAGACATACTATTTTAACAGCCTATCTTCCCAAATGACTTGTTTAGATTGCTATAGAAGATATTGTGCGGAGTTTACGTGAATTTTCTTTTAAAAAGTCGCGAATATTTCTGATAAACAACGCTTATTTGGGCAGCACTGAAAACAAAGCTATTTTTGAACAGCTGTACTTGCTACAGCTAATGTTGAGCCTTCACCGAGGTTACCATGTTTCGATGGCCCAACCATCATGCTTGTAATTCTATAGCAGTCGGGGCACACTCGCGACGCTGTATCGCGTGAGCTCATCAATCGTGCGTGTTTTGTTCGCGCAGAACGTGAATGTTAAACAAGCGGTGATCGTTACATCTGCACACAGGCATCACGCGGAGTGATGGCAGTCTTGTTTACACTCACCTCTCAGGCGATGTCCCAGTCGGCGCGTAGCATTTCGATAGGGTAGCACTTCATTCCAGTAGCAGATCACGTTTACCACACCGCGAAGATGATTCAGTGCACCACAAGTGACAGCAATCGCAACCACGAAACGAGAACACATCCACAACACACCGCAAAACCGCCGAGTCCTAGCTTCACGCCGCGCATTGATACAGCTTGGGCGCGAGCACATTTTGTGTGTGCGTGTGTGTGAAAGCTTTTTCACATTTGTTTATTATTATGCCATATGAACGATATTACTTTACTTCTGCCGCAGTTGCCGTAGTTGACAAGACCTTTTACACTTAAATAAACTGTTAACAGTTCATTTCTTTAGCGGACTCTTTGAATACGCGCATGCTGACCATTCGTTCGAGGTCGCCACTGCGCCGGAAAGTTCCATGGGAGTAAACGTTGCTCCCTGTGGTCTAACAGTTCCTCCCTCACTTTGCACACGGCACCCTCGTCTTGCAGTTAATCCTTGCGGGGACGAACTACCGGTTGCGGGGACGAAATGCAGCACTTACTCCCATTTCGCACCTTTGCGGCTTAGAGTGTACAACATGGCGGCTACAATCAGGTAAACGCAGCCCATTCACTGATCCGGGCAACCTGCTCCAACGTCACAATGACGGCCGCCGGAACGTTATATCGGCCTCTGCGCCTGAGTAACGATAGAAGCCGCGCGCGACTCACTGAATGACATGCACGAACACACTTTTCCACCATGTTGGTTTTACAACATGGCGGCTACGAGAAATGACGTCAGTGCGAGCTATTTATCTATTCGTGCGCAGGGTTCTCAGTTAGGAGGGGGTCGAGTTTGACCGTTAATTCGAACGCACGACCAAGAACGTTCACTTTCTTCATATGTCTATACAGTTGCGAAAGCCACGACACATACGAAGCGTTTAGAAAAGTCCGCGGTAAAAAACGACTTCGTTTAACTCTCCCTCCCTCTCTAACAGACACACAAGCACACGCACGCACAAATATCAATAACAAAGCGACCGGCAATATCAAGTTTTTTTTTTTTTTTTCAATCTTCTCGTCCCACTTCATTGGCACCTCGGCGCCGGCATTTTCAATTCGAACAAGCTCTAGCGACGCGTCTTCCCGACTCGTATCTGCACAGCGGCCGGTTTTAAACGCGCGACGGCCCGATCATCGATCATAATCAAGGCGCCCCCCACCATCCAAATTCGCTTCTCGAGCGTCAAAAGCGCGCCCGCCGCCTGGCGGCCTGCGGTGTAAACTGCGCATCTCTCCGTGAGACGGGTCATTAGTCTCGGCGTGAAAACAAAATAGACGCACTCGCCCCTCTCTGCCTCCGCACCTCTAATCTTTCGCTCGAATTTGTAGAGCTGTGAAGCCATCAGACGAGCGGCTGGGGTGTCCGCCGCCACGTGGCACTGCGGTCGAGACATTTAAAAAGGGGTGCAGCGGGGTGCAGGGTACAAGGGCGTCAAAACGGAGGGGGACGGTATTCGAAGAAAACTACAGTTCGATGTATTGACGGCTGTACTGGATAGGCAAGGTGTCTCCCCCATCGTCCTCGTAGACTGATGATAGATAGGCAGACGGACAGTCCAGGACAGATCATCAAAAAGGCAAGGACAAAAAAAAGTCAATTACAGTTCAACGTATTTAAAGCTGTACTCAATATGTGTCTCCTTCCTTATACTTACAGTTATTATATAGAAATAGATAGATAGATAGATAGATAGATAGATAGATAGATAGATAGATAGATAGATAGATAGATAGATAGATAGATAGATAAGATATACTCGGAAGTAAGACATACATACACACAGACAGACTGTCCTAGCAAGCTGTCATGACAGTATTCTGCTTAGCATTACACAGAGGAACAAAATAAGCAAAAAAAGAACGCCAGGCCTGCACGGAAAGCGCAGCACAGTCACAGCGAAAGCTGGAAGAGCGGCATTTCTAAGCCCGTTATAAACTCTCTTGGGGCTACTAATACAAGTACACTAGCAACGTACCCACGACGCCACGAATCATAATTTTTGTGAAGTTAGGAAGCACCCACTACACTATTATTCATACTTCTGCGGAGAAGCGAGGTACCATTTGTAAGGCATTATGTGCACTTTGCCTGAAGAATGGGGGGCTCCGGTAGGGCTAGTCTCCCGGCCCCCGCCTCCCTTGACCCCAGCAAGGACAAAAATAAAGTTATGTCTCTCTCTCTCTTGTTGATGCGATGGCTGATGATGAAGAATTATGGCGGAGCCCTTTGTAATGGGTTGTAAGCTTTAAACGACCCACTAGTTACGTAATCCGCATTGTGTGATGCCCGGTCATCATTTCACTTTCCCACGACGCTATATAACATAAGTTAACGCGAAAAAGAGAGATAGAGAGATGGAAAGAACTTTATTGAGACCCTGAGAAAATGGATGGTGGGGGCCTTATGGGCTTCCTTGGCAACCAATAGAAGTGCACTTGCGAGGAACCCACTATGCTATAAATCATAATTTTTGTGATGTAGGGAAGCAGCCACTATGGAATTTTTCGTCATTCTGCGGAGAACCATGGTACTCGCTAAACATCTGTAAGGCATTATGTGCACTTTGTTGATGTTGTGGCTAATGACGATGCAGAATTATGACAGAGCCCTTTGTAATAGGTTGGAAGCATTCAACAAACCACTCGTTGCACAATTCGCATTGTGTGACGCCTGGTTACAGAATTCGCGTTGTGTGACACCTGGTTGTTATTTTACGCTCCTACGACGCTACATTACATATGTTAATGTGGTTCCTTCCAGACATGAAGCCTGTATAGTCTCATTTTGCAAAGCAGTTTCAAGCACCGGCATGGCTCTGAGGTAGAATACTGGGCTCCCACACAGAGGGCCCAGGTTCGAATCCCGTTCTATCCTGGATATGTTTTCTTATATCCAATTTCATTTTTTTTCTTATTTCGCGTGATCATGGTTATGGAAACCGGCGACAGCGGACAACTACGGCGTTAAAAACGGCCCTTGCTGTGATCTCATAACAGCTTTCGCTGTAAAAGTGACATACTTGTGGCTTGTATGTCAACCTTTTGTCATTCCTTGTTGCTCATACAGTGTAAACACAATACAGTCATGAACATGTACCAATAATAGACCTACAGGAACAACCTTAGAAGTGAGCAGCATTTTGACCTCGAAGGTGGAAGCACACAAGCATGCACCAGTGAGCGTGCTCTGGACTGGCGTTATAAGCCAGACGGTCGGTCGGTGAACCTGCCATCAGAGAACATCCCCAAGCACATGAATGGCACTATAGCTTTAGGTTGGCGCAATTCAATAATGTGGGTGGGGCCTCTCCTGCCTCCTTACATTGTATGTCATCATTGTTTTATTGTTTTACAAGCTTTCTATGATGCTTCCTCTCGTACTTCAAATGTAAAATTTTGCACAGATATGTCTATACTTTCTGAAACTAGGTTTTGTATGACATAAGGTTTCACAGCACAGCAGTCAGCTTAATGAAGAGATATTTTCAAATTGTGGTACGTAAATGCTCATGATACATACTAGTATAGGGCGTACCTGCAGTCAGGAGGAACATAGCCGTGAACACGGCTCTATTTTGTCACTGTTATTCTCCTCCCAAAAGTAGCATGCACGAAAATCTTACGCATGGCTGATGCAGCTAGCAGCAGCAGCTTGCATGATTCTGATGCTTTTTGTTTGCAACTGTTGCGGCATGAAGTGACTTAAGTACAACTTGCTTTGCCGATATGCTGTGCGATTAGACTGGCATGCAGCATCTAGTATTTTGTCACTATCCATATGAAATAGATGCACCAAAAAAGAGGTGCGAACACAGAAAAAAAATATTGTCCTTAAGTATCTCGTTAAACGCAGCACAGCATTCCAGCTATATGCATGATCTGTACAATAACTAACGAGCTGCAGGATGATTTTTGGCAGAAAGTTGTTTGGCAGAGCGGTGACCTCGATAAAAAAAAAGACATTTGGAAAAATATATGTGCCCAGAGGCAGCAACATACAATTCACCCATGCACACACAGAAACATGCAAATAAAAAAGTTATGCAGCACAGCGAATGGTCCTTCTCACATGGTCAAATGCGACTGTGGCAAGCTGCAAACACCAGCATGGTTGCTCAGCACGATAGATGACATTGCTTTTTGGCACTTTCACAAAAGCTATCCAGAGAGGGACGGAAATTTATATGCATTAAATGGAGCTCAAGCTAAGGAGAGATGCTTCGAATGCAGAGCATGGTGAGCTGTGTGGTACCGCGTGATAGCGTAGACCTTACCAAGCGTTTTTGAATGGGCGCTGCCTGCACCACCATAGTGAACATGTCAGCAATGAGGGCAAAGTGTGGATGGAGGAGGGCAGTTAAAACAAGTTCTATACTGGCTGGTTTGCCTGTTTTTAGGCTACCGTGCTACTGCTATATTTGAATGGTGATTTTAACGCCCAGAGCACTCTAATGCTGGGCATTATATCGGCAGGTAGAGATAGAGCGCTATGAACATCTATGGCTGGTTCTTTGAGAGTGCTGCGCTCCGGCTTGTAGCAATTGGAGCCGTACTCCCCCTTGTCCAGGGAGCGTACTGAGACTAGTTAGAGTGCCAGCCATATGGCTTCGGCAGCTTCCATTGGCTTCGCAGCCACCCAGGCACTTCAGAAAATTGGAGACTTGTTTGTCTACAACGTAACACACGCCGACTTGTTTCCTGTCACAATACGAGACGGAATGTGGCGAGGACTACCAAGACGAAGCCTATGCCATGCTTGCGGTTAAAAGAATTTGCTGCATCTGCTGCTATGCCCACAACAGCCACTGCTAAACCTTAAAGGAGCGGTGACAGAAAATTTGTGAACCTCTGTTTTTTGCTATTAATCAGTGGCTACTGACTCGTTAATAGCGGCAACGAAACTCATTTGCCCCAGCGCGAGACGAATGTTCAATTATATGCTCGTATGTTACGACCGGAGGCAGTTTCGATTTCGAAGAGCACTCAATGGCCCCGTGACGCAGTCGGCCTAATCGTTAACAAATACTATCAGGTGACCGTGAGAGCCAGTGACGTCACTGGCCAGCTTCTGCCATGCTGCCTGCGCTGCTGTTTCGTCTGCTGTTTTGAGCGTTGCGAGTGCTTGTTTCCTCAATCGTCAAACAACGTTGCTTATCTAGTGCGGCAATACACGAAAGAGCTGGGAGGAGTGTAAAAAATAGTCAGAAAAGCTCGATTCACTTCGTGAATCTTGCCGGTGGCTGCGATTTTGTTCTTGTCGTTGTGTTGCGTGAGGCTTGGAGCAGCCGCAGCATTAGACGTGCTGAAACATTTTCGCTTCGATCATTTGTAAAGTAGTAGGTTGAGAAGTGATGAAGGAAGCGGTGAAATCACAACATTGGCACTCTGTAACAGTGTTTATGGGTAAGGTGCAAGTGACGTGATGTACGCTTTACTGGCCCGTATTTAGATTGCAGTGTTTATGTGTAAGATGCAAGTGACGCAATGTACACTTTACTGGCCCGTATTTAGATTGGGCAACACTGCGTTCTCAAGGCATAACAATCCCACGTACGCACTTCGGAATGCTGAAGCAGTTATCTGTCTACTGCGCAATAAGATCCCGGCAGTAGAGAGCTTTAGTTTGTCTGTAGACTTCCTAACGTTTGTGGATACCTGGTTACCGGAGCTGTTGACGGCTGCAGCAGTAGCTGCAGCCACGGAGCCGGCAGCGACATCTTGTGGCGCTTTGTTCAACTACAATAATTTGCTTTTCTGTTTTCTCTTTCGCGTTGCTGTTCTTGTCGCAAAAAAAGCAATGAGAATACTTTGAGTTGCTAATTATCTCACTGCTAATGCTTTACACTGAGTCAGTAAGCAGGTAAGTCGCTGCAATGTTATTTTGTAGGTCTCTGGTTAGGCTATGCATCATCAGATGTCGCCACCAGCGTTGTCTGTCTCGTACACGCGCCTTCGGTAACCCGACCAGAACTCGTGACGTACGTTGTTTACAAAACGGCCCCGCTCGATGACTTTATCGCTTTTTGCTTCTATTTCCGATTCAGCACTTTTAAGAACTTCAAAAGTCATTAGAATACTTTTTAGGCTGTATTTGTGGCTGATATTGTACATATGGCATCTATATGCACTCATTAGTGTGATGCAACAGTCAAATGGCATCCGAATTTTTGTGTCACCACTCCTTTAACAGACCACATCTCGCATACCGATATCCGAGAAAGTCCAATGCGAAAGATGTGGCAAATTGTCTTAGTGCCTTAGTGACAAGTTGTCGTTTGACCAGATTAACTTCTACTTTGCATCACACTTTTATGTTCGAATTCATACTGCCGTTAACTTACCTCACACTTTTCGGGGTCCATACTCTGTTGACTTCATGCGACCGTGACAAAGTGATACTTGTAATAGAAGGTTTGTATCTCCCTTTTGCATATGGTGCCACTAAGGTTTTTATTATTTAGAAAAAAAACGCAACTCCTCAGGTGCACATTTGCGCTTGCTGCAGCGTGGCAATGCAGCGCCACCTAGCTTGTACATGGTGAATGATGACTGTTGTCTCTGAGATCTTAGTGCAGCTCTCTGCATGTTTCTTCACCTTTCATGTTTTGTTATCTTTGAGCGATTTGACACACGATGCACAAGTGCTTTCAGGCAGGATGACATCAACAATGCTTGCGATGAGCGCAACTGATCGCAAATTAAATGGCAGCCGAGTGTAGATCTCGGAGGCACATATGATGACACGGGAATCGTCAGACAATGGGCTTTGTGAACAAGAGCGACGTATCACAAAAAAATGGCAGCTCAAAGCTTATCTCAGAGGCACATATGACACAAGCAGCTTTGAATGAGGGGTTTTGTTGAACGATGCAAACAGTGCTGCCACGAGAAAAATTTCTAATGAAACCTTTGCACCTTGTATTGGAAGCACGCTGTAGTCTTCACTCATTGATTTTTCACGCAAGTGTGGGCCCGTGGTTACTCGTCGACATTTCATGGCAAGATAGTGAAACCGTAGCAGGAAAATATAGCAGCTAATTGCCTCTTAGATACTTACACCAACAACCTGATCTGATTGTTATTACGTGGCCCTAAAGCACTTCCAATATTTTTTTTAACATTTGAAGTAAACGCATGCATCAAGTGCAGAGTGCCGTCGTGATCAGCAGTGCCAAACACGGCAACGCCACGCGGTGCGGGTGTGCCACAAAATGCAAAAACAATCCCGTGCTCCTCTCCAGGCTTTTGGTCGCCCCAGCATTGATCGCGATGTCACCGGGAGACTCTGGTCATATCAACAGCAGAAAAAACCTGTTTGTCTGCCTGCAGGCACGCACGCTCGCCGCTCATCGTCCTCATACGATGAGGAGGAGCACTCGGGCAGGAGGAGAGACGAGCCGACATACAGAGCATAGTGAAGGAAAGAGCGAAACAAGCGAGGGCCTCTTTTTGATCATGAAACACGTGTACCTCTGCTGTTACGGGACCATTTCGAAAAGTTCTCTTGACGACCTGTTCGTTGTAGAATCATGCACAACTGCGACATCACAACTAAATTTTGACCTCTGGGTATTTTAGGGGCGATTAAGCGCGGCTCATGATAGAACATTTGTAGAAGGGACTCACAGTAAATTAAGTTGCATTTGCCGTCGGATTAGTGCATTCTTTTCGTTGACCAGGGCAAACCACTTCTGCATGCAGCGGTCCTCTTCTTCCTGGTCACCTGCGCAAGAAGATGGGTCACATTAGCTACTTTCGACAAGCTTTTGGAGTAAGCTTATGATACTCCAAGAGTGCAAAGCTCCAGCAGCTTACGCTGTGTGGCTTATCTGTGCCATGTCCACTGACTCAGTACTATGTGAGTGGTTACCTAGTGTAAACTTCGTATATATAGGTGGTGCACTGTTTAAACAATAAAAAATTGTCGAGACTGAGCGCTGTGTGCGTTCCCTTACGGTGTGTCCTGTGGTTATTCGTGCTGTTCCTTGGAACTTATGATACTCACAGCATGAACCCAATTGAAATATTCTATAGTCCCTTGAGGTGCAATGTCCACCTATGTGGATGCAACTTCTTTTTGCCAGTTTTTTGGATTAGTGACCAAGAAAGAGCAAGATACATTGCTCATGGGATGAATAGAACCTTTTAAATAGTTAATATTCCTTGACTTAACCTCAATGTGCAATGTATGACTATAGCTGAACATTGGCAAAGGCACAACGATGTTCGACGCGTCGTTCGACGTGCCGCTTTCCAGGACCAACGTCAAAAGTGTTACTTTTCTTTGCTCAAAACGAATACATCTAAAAACCCATTGCGTATGCATCTTGAGCCTCCAATTATTCTTACATAAATATAGAACATGAAGGACTGCAGGATAAATAAATCTTTAATCATACGGTAACTGAATCTGATTACTGAAACTCGCACAAAACAACATATTACTTCCTTTTCTCTCTTGAAACGTAATATGGAATTTTTGGGGGCAAATTTGACACATTTGCAAACAGTCCATCATAATCCGCACCTGAAGGGGATATATCATTATAATAAGTCCGTATGATTTCTGCATAATTTTACGGAGTATAAGCTGATTACAAAAGAATTCATTTCATTTCCGTAATTTTACAGAAAATGTAAGAAATTATTGCAATGCACACAGAATGTTTCAACGGGAAAATGAAACAAAGAAACTTTTAAATTACACAGCACTTCTTACGTCAAGTCATCGAAGAGTGCAATGCCGTGACACTACCCATCTGATTGCCAGTAAACACCACAATGCAAAAGTGCAGGAAATTATGAAGGCTGCCACTCACCGCTCTTCATGACTTGCCGCAGGTAGGGCTCGAAACGCTCGGCCTGGGCGTCCACCCGTTGCCGCTCGCGCTCCAGGGCCTCCAGCTCCAGCTCTACGTAGGTCTGCCGCCGCCGTGAAGTACTGGACAGCTGCACCAAAGAACGAGGAACCTTAGTTCTTGTGACGCCACAGCAGTTTAGTCAAATGACCATTTGCTTAAAGGAAATTAACTGCAAGCATCTATGACAGATTTGTCGCGGTGGGTGAATGAATTCTAGATGCTAACTGGCACCAGCTGCAAGACGTTGCTTCCGTGAACAACGCATTCAACTTCTGGGGAAGGGACCAGACAGGTCTCGAAATTTTGGGTCTGCGTAAAACTGTAGCTGATGAATTTCAGCATCTAGAATAAGGACTTGTACCGTGACTGAAAAGAGTTTGAATCACACCGGTGCCCCCTTGTCAATCAGTTGCATCGTTTCCTGTCCTTTAATTAAAGACGTTGACTGTTGCTTTTCACAGTTTCTAGTTACACATGAGATCTCTGGTTTTCTTAAACCAGTAGGTGCCCTCATAGTTCTCATGTACGACGTTACGCTCACTACAATAGACCCAATGTATGACAAAATAAAACAGAAAAGAGAGAATCAAAGCAAATTAAGAAGAAAACTGTGTGTCAAGAAAATGTCATTACAGGCGGTCATTATGTGTTTTCTCTGCTGCAACTGAAGAAGAAGCCTCCTTCACAATGGTTGAACAATGTCTCCACAGCTGAACAGGGATTGGAGTGCTTTCGAAGACACATTCAAACTGCTTGTCCTGAAAAATCATTGGTGTCACCCTGTCCATTTCTTAATATGTTCAATTATTAACTTGCCCAACTTATTGTTTTAGTAATATAGGCTCATGTGAACGTTCGAAATGAACGAATATGCTCATATGTATTATTCCTGTGTGTAACCCACTTGAAAAAGATTTCGCTGCAGCACGGCCCGGCAGTGCCGTGAAGCAACATTTAAAAAAAAAAAGGAGAGAGACATTGCCCCGAAGCCAAACCTCAGGGTGCTGTTTTCAATTTCATACTTGCCTGCACATCAATTTAAAACTTTTGAAAGATTTAGAGCGGGTCGTGGATTTTAACTACTTTACTCTACATTCTAAGGCCTAACTTATTTCACCATGTACAACATGCACTGCCAATTACAACAGACCGGGACAAAAAAATGTCTGCATAAAGATTGTGAAAAAATGTACACTTGCTTCAAACACTGTATCTGACTCGATTTTTTGTACACGTCCACGTGTGATGCTGTTAAATATGGCGGCTATGAAGATAGCATCAATCAGCTAGGTTGTACACCACACTCTCAATATTGCTGGCGGCACTTCCGTGACTTCAACTAGCACAAAATATTAAGCAGAAAGCCTGAACCAAAACAGTGAGCAAGAGCCTGTAAATAAATAAGTTTTGTGATGCTACATAGAGTTGTACGAAGTGTTGAAGTGGCATTTTTTGATATGAAAGCGTCTCAATAAAAGAACCTCTAAAGTGAAATGATGAACCTGTTTCCTTTTTTTGGCAAGTAATGAACCAACCTTTTAAAAAAAGATATGTGACCACTGTGAGATTTTATGCAAATCTTACTATTTGAACTATTCAATTTGAGAGTTTTTGATAAAAATTACTATTCACTTTTACTTCACTTCAAACCATAAAATGATATAGTATTTGCAAGCGCCTCATATATACTGTTAGCGTATATTTACAAGTATGTATGAGTATAAGTATACATGTGAGCTCTCGAAAAGTTGATCCGTGTACAATATTCACTGCCACCCTACATTCACACAACTCCAGTAGCCCTTCCTGACAATTTGTCACCAAAGCAACATTCCCAGCACGATTTACTGCTACTGCTGCTACAAACACTCACCTCACTATCTCGACTTAGTTCCTCAGACCGCTCGGAGTCCTCGGAGCCTGCAAAAAAGTCAGCATTACCCCATGAGAGTGCAGACTAAGAACGAAACACACGCAACACTTAGTCAGCTGTGCAACAAACATGTTTCGGACAGTAAATACCAAAGCCTGAGCAGCAATGAACACAAAGAAAAGAAGAAAACAGTTACAACACAAACTGTGCACCATTAATTGCTTGCACATATGTTTTCACACTGTTTCTAACCACCATCTTATATCCTCATTAGTCAACTTTAATGCCATGGTCACCACATTTAGGCGAAGAACACAAACTCAGATTTTTTTTTTTTAGAAGGCATGGGAACAGCACAAGAAATGAGGACTCGGACAAGGCACAACACGAGCTAAACTTTCTTCAAAAGCAATAAGGCAAATACTTTCATGAAAAATGTGGGTGCTTGAACAATGGAGTGTAGCTAAGTGCTAGAACTTGTAAGGATTTTCCTCCTCCAATTGTATTCTTTTCCTTTTAAAAAATAATGACAGCCAAGTAATGTAGCATCAACATGATAACGTAGGTGAGGTGTTATGTGTGCCAGTGGCTTTTGTCTAGCCTCGTCTGCCATTTTCGATAGCTGCAGACTCTCAATTTATGGCACAGCATGACTTATGTTCATTCTCCTTATTAAAACAAAGGGGCCCAAGGAAAAACAAGAATAACAAATAACAATAGACTGTGTCATTGATTTGGCCTGAAGTCGATACTTCCATAACATCGGCACCTTGATTACACAAAAGTTGACACTTCCTACACACCATACAATTTCTTTTTCCAATGTATCTGCAACAACAGCAGTCTTGTCCCCAGTGTCTGTTGTGTGTTGTGCGGTTCACTTACAAGGCAGACTTTGGTTTCAAAAAAAAAAACCTGCTATTCCGATGAACGTCCTTAAAATAATATGTTACAAATTTGGTATCTCCTTTAACTGCCGTGAATACAGAATCTTTTCAACGGTGGTGTGCAGATATTGGCATGGTCCATTTTACAGGGGGAGATGGGAGTAGTGTACTTCAAAAATTTCATCTTCATATTTGATATGACAAGGCATTATATAGACAGGGCAGGAATACATAGTAACAATGTGTTCCCTTTGAGAGTGGACAATACTGTACTTCAGAAGGAATGTCTACGGTCTGGCAACTTGCAAAAATAATGTACTTACGACTGGTTTCACCTCTGCAACAACATTTTTACAACATAGTATACTTCTAGGCATCAGAGACCTAGAAGTGCTTGTTTCACAAGGACATTGGAACAGCGACGATGCATACAAGTATTGTATCGATCATCACCTGGCCCTTTGTGTTTAACACGAACGTGGTAACCTTACCAGTCAGACTTACAGTGGAAAAGTCTTCTGTGTCTACTAGATGATGCTTTGCAGATTTGACACACTATGCAGATTCCTATGGTAGGGGCAAGAAAAATCAGGCAGGGTGTGATACTCATCATGCAGGTTGTGCTAATGGCTGTGCTTAGAAGGAACATGGTAACGGAACTCGACCACGCGGTCTTGGAAAAATTTTTTAGTACATTTTGACAATCTCAATTGAATTCAAATCTTTAACGTAGCAAATGCAATATCTTCTACAGCAGCTTTTGCTTTTGGGTGTGTACATTGTGACTACTTCTTTATCGCCTGCACTGCGATGTCGTCAATGCGACACGAAGCGAAGCAGTAGCGGAAGCTGCAAACCTCGTAGCAACAATCATCACACAGGCCACAGACTCCATTGTTGCTTGAATAAAAATGGACCTGTGTGAGTGCTTTGTAAAAGCCCAACAATTCTGTCCAATAAAAGTATCAAAATGTGCACGGGGCCAATGTCTGTCTTCCAGTTCCATTACCATGCTGTTTTCGAAAATGTCAGGTGTGTGCAGTGGCATGCAACGGCTAAGACCGCATTCTGGAACAATCACGTTTGCCAGATAGTTGGAACCTATTACCGACGCAGCAAACTTGCAGGAATGCTGCTGTCACTTTCCGACATCCATGTTTACTGACCCTAGAAGGTGTGCTGACCATCAAGACATACTAGGAAGGCTATGAGGAATGCTATCACACGTACACTGTTTTGGTTTCTTATTGGCGAGTTTTCACTGATTATTTCTTGACATAGACGTAACAAAGCAAAAATTGTTTCTCGCCACTGTCAGGTCTTAACGAACACATACTTACAAGAAATGGTGATTTCGAGTCGCATATCAGTTCACTAGATTGCAGCATTTTTCCATTCTACGAATCACTGGCATATTGGTGAAACCACCACTCATGCACAGCTAGAACTGACACTAGCACCCCATTTCTTCCTAGTAGTCTTTGAAGGACACATTAGACCATAAAATATCATTGTTCCAGAATAGTCTTAAGTTATTCAGGACACATGCAGAGGACGACACGTGTACGCAAGCAACGGCAGGCAGGACCGTTCACTACTCACCACCTATGCGCCTCTTCTGGAACTGATGAAACCTGGCAGGCCGCAAGGAGCTACCTAGAGAACCACACACCACCACGTCGTTCAGCATGCACGTCACCCTTTTCCCTTCACCGGGTCCCCAAACCACCTTCACCGACTTTTTTCCCGGTGCAATGGTGCAGCAAGCAGGCATGCATTTCGTGCCGGTGTTAAGGGAATGTTTAAAAGGCGTACTATGGACACAACGTCAAAGTTGAAAACGGTGCAAAAGACGGAGAAGAGCGAGTGAACGATGGCAACAACGCTAGTGTGCACCCCCTCCACTCTGAAGACATAAAAGGCACTTGTGCTCTTGCAGTTTCAAGAACATTACACATCAAAAGCCCCTTAACGCTTTTGCCACCAGCGCAGTCGCTGACAAAAACCCCAGAAATCCTGTGGCAGCAGCAGCAACAAAACAGTGCATGCGCTACTTTCATTCCGTATGCATAAGGAAACATGTCGTACACATTCAAATAATTCCATATGTTGTCCGTAAGATTGTTATTGAATTTTATCGGAATTTGTATGAAATCTACATATAATCCTTAAAATTCTATGAATATTATATGAATAAATAATTCCATATGTTGTCTGTAAGATTTTTCATGAACTTTAATGAAGTTTATATGGAACCTACATATACTCCATAAAATTCTACGAAAATCATATGGAATTATTGCAATGGCATATAAAACATTTGGATAGGGTGTGCACTCTACTTATCCTACTTAGCAATGCTAGTTTCACAATGACATGAGCAACAATTCCAGTGCTAGCACCATCTGTTCTTTCTACTTGCGCTGTCTGTTCATTCACACTCGTCCGAACTTTTGCACCTCTTCCAAGTTCTTAAAGGGCCCCTCACCAGGTTGCACTGCCAATTTCGGCTATGTACTAGAAGTTGTAAGGCACTGTCTACAGAGTACTCTGCTTTTCAGTAAAGCACTCTGTAGACAGTGCCTTCAAATCAGCTCGTTTGTGCAGTATAGTTGGAAGAAACTGTGCTGTCTCTGTTGCCAGGCAAGAAGGAGACACCCTACCCCATTTCTCGACCAGGACCCACAAGCATCACACCTCTCACAGTTCTCCCATTCACTAAAGTCTGTTCATCACGTTCTGTCACAAGCCCTGCCTTCTTTATTTTTCTTCTCTTTCTGTTTTGCTTTGCGGTGCATCTTCGGTAATGCACTGCATGCTCTGCATTGGACTTAGCAATGCGGTCGATTGGGCTTTTATGGTGGAAAGTTGGGCTAGTTGGTTTCGAGAATAATAGGTCATGGTACTAGCGAAATACGAGACGGGGACGAGATGAAGAAACACGGGACCACGCAAGACTTCAACTGAAATCTAGCGTGGTCCTTCATTTGTTAACCTGCTCCTCATTCATTTGTTAACGTTCATTCGTTAACCCGCTCCAGTTGAAGTCTAGCGTGGTCCCATGTTTCTTCATCTCGTCCCCGTCTCGTATTTCGCTAGTGCCATGACCTATTATTCAGACTGGGCTTGTTTATGACTCATGATCTTTAACTTACAGCGCAGACGAAAACAGGGACCACAATAAAGACACTGCGCTGGTCTCCTTCTTTGTCATTGTTCCTGTTTTTGCCTGCACTGTAAACACAAGATCTGCATTGGAGGATGGCTGGTGATGTTACGAGTGATGTCTGTTGCGTAGGACGCGAACACTTGTGACTTACGCTCTCGCTCGAAAGCACAGCTCTCTCAAAACGATGGATGCACAGCCTTGTGTTTAAAATTTGGACCCTTTTCTCACCATGTAGCTGTTTCATACCTTGCAGACACAGTCACCACTGCATAATCTATGCATTGTGCTTCTCTGTTTGCAATTTTCAAACCCGGCAAGGGGCGCTTTAAGACTGTAAAGGTGTTAAAAACGAATAACTAAGGAGCATAATCACTAGTTCATGCCTACATCTGACTAAAGAAACGTAAAACCATGTTGGTGTGACAGGTTACTTTCCGCTTTCACATGTATTGGGAACTACAGTTACTAACGGTTCTAGTATTTGAAAAAAAGAAAGTGGTGCTGCATGCTGCTGAGTGCACAAAGAAAGTGGTGCTGCATGCTGCTAAGTGGGCGATGTTGAACTGGCGGACTTCTCTTGGAGAGCCAGGACGTCTTGTTGGCGAGTTTGCTTTATATTGTTGGAAATGTATAAAATTCAATATGATCACACACGCATCCCTGAAATTGTTGTCTTCATACATTTAGAAAAAAAAATTGTGAGAAAACTTTGGAGAGATTCACAATCAGAATCAGAATTTTATTAATGAGAATGAGAATTTTCTTGAATTTTATTGATTAGGCTGGATAAGCCGATACCTTCTGTTCAAAATTATGCCACTAGGTTAATTCATTCTTCATATTCATACGACATAAGCATATCATCCCAAAAACGTAAAATGATCTGGCTAATCTTTGTGCATGGCCGCATCACCAGCCTCTGTTTGCTTCACAAATTTTTTTTCACAGTTCCCTCAACCACGCACCTCAACATCATCCCACCGACGCCCATATTTCCCTGCAAGATTCATTCTTATTCAATTGCACATGCACATGCTTGTAATTACTTTTGCAGCCTCATTTTTGCTTCGTCCAGCAGTGGACTGGAATGGCCTTCCCTGTGACAATGTTCATTTTAACTTTTGCGGACAATGCCATTGCGCATGGCTCGTCATGAAAGTCATTCTTTGTAACCTTCACTTTTTAACGCACCCCTTATCTAACACCCTTAAACCAGGGTCTTTAAAGGGACCGACAACTGGCCAGAACGTGTGATAAGACCCTCGCGAAAAAGAAAAGACTATGGATTATATCGAAAGATTCAAGCATTCGTTTCGCGGTGTGACCAGGAATTATTTTTTAAAATCGCGTTTAAAAGTCAATAAAAAACGGTATGTCGCACAACCTAGCTGAAGAGCCTTAAATCTGGGTTACGGAGTTGTTCCCTTTGCTGTATGTAGTCTGATGTTTTCATGCACATCATATTTAGCGCTCAAAGTTAGTGCATGCATATTATTATCCATCCCCGCTCTGCTCTGTGCTGCTTATGAGGTAAAAGGAGTTGCACGCTGAGAAGCGGCGCTGCCTTCACGGCAATTACTGGAACATGTAGAGCTACGGCACATGCGCAGCAAATCAAGGCGCACATATACGAACCACTCTCGCGCTCAACTCCCACTGTTTGCCTCATGTGTTGCATGTCTACGACTTCATAGTCACCGCAGATTCAAAAATTCTGATTATAAACGTTTCATGACATTTTCTGGGTTACCATTCAATGATTAGACACTCCGACTGGAAGCTTTCTGTTGTGCTAAAGAAAACAGGTACCATAAAAATTGGTTGTCGGTTCCTTTAAGGTATTGAACTGGTGTAATGATGATGCGAACAGAACCCACCCTCGGAAAGTCGTACACTCCACGAAGGGGTCTGGCGGGCCTTCAGGTCCTCCCGACTGGCCGCGTCCTCGGCCGACTCCTTGATCCCGTTCGCGGTCTGAGCGCCGGGCGTGTCGGGAGTGCTGGGCTCGCTGACGTTGTTATTGTTGTTGTTGTGGTGGTGCCCCTGCCGGGCCTGTGCGATGATGCGCCGCGCCCGCTCCCGCAGCTGCTCCTGGTGCTGCCGCTCCTCCAGCGAGCCCGGGCTAAGCTCGCGGCCGGCCGGCGGCTGGCGGGCCTCTTCCAGCAGCTTGCGTGCCCGTTCCTGCAGCTCGACGAGCCGACTGGACGGCCTCTACGCACAGAGTGGCAGTGGTTAGGCGCTGTTGTTCTCCACAGAACAAGTGCTTCTGAAACTTAATATGTACTAAACATATTGTAGAAGTGAAAAGTTCGTAAAAGAAAGGAAACAGAAGAAGGAGAGGTAAGAAAGGCACTGCACTTACCACTGTTAATTGAACAGGAAGGCTTCCTATATATAGACATACGTGCACGTTCCGGTGTGCATGTGCAGACACATAAAAACCCACAATGGGGCCAAACAGGCAATGCACACTCACCACCCTCAAGTAGTTAATCTCATTTCAGCATGATAGAGTGTAACTGATGTTTGACTGACGCATGCATGACTAATGGTTTCGATATGATAGGCTTCTAACAGCTCACACGTGGTTTTGTTCTTGCTTCGGTTAACCCTTTGAGGGTCGAATTTTTTCGCGAAATCCAGTCCAAAAATGTGTAATTTTTTAGTGCTGAAATAAATTCTTCAGACGATTCTATTTAGGAAAAAAATCGTCTAAAATTTTTTTCGTGACCGTAAAGTGACAAAAGAATCGTTTTTGTTGTTACATACATATGGTTTATTCGTAGTAAAATCAAGCAGAATCCTAAAAAAAAAAAAAGCTTCACAGTTTTTTATGAATAAAAATTATGCATTCTATTAAACATAGCTCGCAAACATACAAAAATAAGCGCACCAGAGCACGTTTCCGGTTAAAAACGCTCGTGCTCTAAAACTAAAAGCTTTTCAGCGTGTGATAGTCTTTGAAGCATGGCTCCCCGCGCACGCGTTTCAGATGTCGCTCCTTGATCGTCATCGGAGTCGGAACTCGTCAAAAAATCCTCGCCTGACGAACTGAAATCCAATGAATCAGATTCTGATTCTGCACTTGGGGAATAGTCCGCATCGGAAGAATCGCTGCTCGACTCACCGGCAGCAGCGCAACCGGCGCGCGCTTCCATAGCGTAAGCGAACTGCGTCAGTGAGCGCACGGAAGAAAACTATGGTTGTGCGCCCGTCCAGAAAGCAAAACGAGTGAAAAAGCTACAGTAATACTTCGTCTTATCGCCAACAAGACGTAGTTAGTTTTTCCGAGGCCTCAAAACAGGAAACGCAACACGGCGGCGTCGTTTGTGTAATTTAGCGCCGCACGGAAAGAGATGTAATCGCGCGTCGGGGTGCAATAAACGAGAGAGTAACAAGCGGTCACCCTTTGAGAGATTAGAAACCAAACAGCCATCAGCTTTGCGGGCGCAAGAAGCGAAAACCACCCGAAGGACGAAACCGAAACGAGCCGGACCGCGTGCGCGCGTTCTCATGCGAGACTACAAGCCGCCACGCCTCTTTGGAAAGAAAAAAAAAAAAAGACGGAGAGACATTGGCGCATTAAAAAAATTACACGTATTCCCAAAGCGTGGAAGCACATTCCAAGCAAGAGAAATGGGAGAAGGCGCGCGTTTGAAACTAAACCGCGCCGCGGGGGCTCTCGGTTGCGCAAGCGATAGCCGGCGCACGGCGCGCCATTTTGCGAAGCATAAAAAAAGCAACAACGGAGAGACATCGGCGCATGAAAAAAATTCCACGTATTCCCGAAGCGTGGCAGCACATGCCAAGCAAGAGAAATCATCGAAAAAGGCGCGTACTTTGAACCAGCTGCACCGCGAACGCGCTCGGATGGGCAAGCGATAGGCGGCGCGCCGTTTTGGGAAGCGAAAAAAAAAAATACAACGGAGAGACATCGGCGCATGAAAAAAATTCCACGTATTCCCGAAGTGTGGCAGCACAGGCCAAACAAGAGAAATGATCGAGAAAGGCGCGCGTTTTAAAAATAAACGCTATGCCGTACATGTACGACGAAAACCCTTTGGTACCAGCAAGCTTCTGCCGTACATGTACGGCGAAAACCCTGAAGGGGTAATAAAACGACCGAATGTGGAAGCATGCTAACATTTTATTTAAAGAAAGATGCGAGTGCGTGCCCACCTGCAAATTGCAGGCCTTGTCTTTGTGAACTGCGATTTTCTGAAGTTAGGATCCTAGGCAGAAGCAAGAACAAAACCGCGCGCGAACTGTTAGAGGCCGTTGGCTCTAACATTGGCTCCAGCAACATTTACTGTTCAATGGTTTCTGAATGATCAGGTGAGCGATATTCAAATTACATCACTCGGTAGGGGAAATGTGCCAACACTAGGCATGGGCGATTATTTTAGCGCTTCAAAAATTTGAACAAATATTAGTGTTTAAGTTCGCTAGGACACGAATTTAAATTACTCTAAAATTAATGAATAGAAGTATACTTGAACACATGTAATGCCCCCTTCCCCCTGAAAAGATGGTTTCACTGCAGCATGGGGCTGTTATGCCGTGAAACCACTTATACAGGAAACCCGTACTGCCACGAAGCCACACTTCCAGGTTAAGTGTACATTACCAGCACCACGACGATTATTTTCTTTTTTAAGTTTAAAAGCGTGTTGTAAGGGCGCATATGTGCTAAGTATAGCAAGTTTAAAACGTAACATATTTTGCCACTTATAAGAAGCATCCTCCTGCTATTTAGGTCCTGCCACTATTCAAGGTTGCTTCCACTTCACTTTGAACCACAAAAGTGACAACCACAAAACTGAAACCCTGAGCTGTACGTAACGAGTCATGCCATACGCGCTTTTCGATGACGGGAATAGGAAATCGCAAATCAGCGAGGTTCACTCACGGCGACACTTGCCTTCTTGGGATCGATGAGCGGTGACACGAGGGCATCCGGTGGCGAAGGTTGCCTCGTCGGCGACAGGTCCAGCACCCGACACGGCACACGTGTCTCCGGCTTCTCAGGTACGGCTTCTTGCGTCTCGACACCTTCACGATATGGTGTGGTTTTCGTCGTTAGAAATAAAGGCATGTTAACACCAAAACACACAGCCACACATTAAAGGGGCACTAAAGTGAAACAATGAATCAGTTTAGATTGATAAATTTTACTCTGAGAACTCTAATGCCGTTAGTTTCAGTACTACAGGTTTATTAGCAGAGGAGAAAAAGTCAAAAGTTTCATTTTTAAATTTCACGTTGAAATCTTCCCACATGACGTCACAGATTTCAAAGTGTGTTTTTCGTCTTTTGGCAACATCGGGTCAACGAAATTTCCTGAAACTTGGTATGTTAAATCTCTGGGCCCTTCAGAAGACAACGTGCATAATTTTTACCGATTAGAAACTACGTAGGCCTTAGTAGATGCCGTTAAAATGTATGACATCATAATGAATGGTGCGGGAACTTAAAGATGGCGTCATTACCCTCATTTTCTTTTGGCATGTTTTCTCATTTACCATTCACCTTCTCATAATAAGAAAGGCGTTTTTGGTATCGTGAAAGAGCAACTTACTAATACGAGAAAAATAGTTTTTCTCTTTAGTGTCCCTTTAACGGCAAACAAGGCAGAGTGCAAGAAATTATCACTGTGTTATGTGACACTTTCCAATCGCTATCAGGCTGATAGCCCACGAAATTCTCACATGCTACCGAGACCCGGCATACTGCGTTCCATTGTCATTATCATGCCATACTGCAGCAGCTAAATTGAGTCAAAACTCGTAATAACGCAATAATGATTTCAATGTGATTAAAATTTGTTATAAACGTATATTTTTTACACTATAATAGTAAAAAGACAATTTTTTGTTAAGTTCGTTATATCCAACAATTCGTTATACCGGTGTTTGTCATGTAACAAGTTCAACTGTAATGTGGTCATAGAAGTCTCTATCCGTGCATTTTGCAGTGCAGTTTTGTTTATATGCGACACATTTTAAGAAATAACTACCTATGTAGCATATTACAACTCTGGCTTGTGGACGTAAGGCTGTGTTGAATGGCATATTTGCATGCCTTTTTGTTCCCAGTACGCAATGTACCAAGCTTTGGCGACAGGTGCGAGCGGTGCACAGGCTATGTCCACTGGTCACAGTTGTCCTTACGGTCATTTGGTAGCACGTAGGTTAACACTGGTAACATCTCCCATGTAATATTTACGTCATTAATATTTCGTGACATGAAAGCATGAAACAGTGCTATGGTGTATTACATGACGCATGCCCATGTCTTTGTTCATATGTTAGGTGCTATTTTTTGCTCACAAATTCTAGCACTGACATCTCTCTTGAACCTACATAGCATTGCCTGCTAAGAAGATGACAGAAAACGTAACAAGACAAGACAGAAGACATAAGAAAAGAATATGTCTTCTTACGTCCTGCTGTTGCATTCTTCGTTACCCTTCGTTATGCGCTAATCAGCTCAGTTCAGACCTCTTCTGAAGCTTTGTAAAAAACTTAAGCGTGAAGCTTAAATAACTCCGTTCGACAGAGTGGTGTGTAGCAGCGTTTCCTTCAAGTAATTTTGGTAAAAGGAAAACACCATTACACAAAAGTGTACCGTATATAATAAAAAATTTTTTAAATTTTCATTCCTCACCTGTCTTCTCAGTGTCCTCTTCATCCGAGTCGAAAGGGTTCATTAGCTGTTGCCGTGTCATGAGCGGCGGCCCCGTCTGTGCATCATCCTTCGGAGTGGGACTCATCTTGGCACTCGTATCCTTAGGCAAATCCTTCGCAACCGCCTTGTCACTCCCGGGAATCTTTATTTTAAGGATTCTCTCGGTCCACGGCTGTTCCATCGAACTCTTCTCCGCCGAACTTTGTCTACTAAGACTCCTCTCTGCCGAGCCCCGCTTGCTTAGGCCTCTCTCCGTCGAACCTTGCCTGCTTGCATTCTTTTCCGCGGAGTCTTGCTTTTTTAAGTTCCTCTCGGCGGACTCCTGCTTGTTTCCGATCTTCTCCGCTGACCCTTGCTTTTTTAATAAACTCCTTTCCCTCGACTCTCGCCTTGTTGAACTTTCCTCCGTCGATGCTTGCCTGCTTAAACTTTGTTCCGCGGAGCTCTCTTTGTTTGGACTTCCTTCTGTTGACGACCGTAGTTTGTTTGGTATTCTTTCGCTCGAGCCTTGTTTGTTTTGGTGTTCTTCGGTGGGGAGGGCGTCTGCCGGCGGAGGGGAAGGCACGTTGCTGGCATTACTTACAGGCCTGTAAGAAAAACATGAAAGGTCCCTTGGTTGACTGTTGCCGCTTGTAAGCGTCAAGTGCACACTTTAAAAAAATGTGTTGATGCCTTTTGGGGTATACTTTTTCTCCAAACAAAAAAAATTATAATCTGTCTGGCTCGCATTTGCCTTCTCAAAAACTAAATTACAATCACCCCTTTCCTGTCAACAACACTATGTTACACCAATAATGTTCATGACGTCTGTGACTTATAAGTATTGAGTGCACATGTTAAAAAAAAGGCACGCAAGATATATGACGATTGCTGCTTGGGGGACAAGATAATCCTCAAAGAGTGCAGCTTGTTTAAGGTGCACATTACACCCTTAAAGGAGTGAAAGCATGGCACCCTTGGAGAAGCAAGCATTACACCCTTAAAGAGCATTACACCCTTAAAAGTGCAAAATTAGACCTCAAGCAAATAGTAACAACAATCACTGTTTTACAGACATACTTTTATGAGCATCTAAACATCGTTTAGGTAACATTCTTGATGGTTATTTTATTGTATCTATTTATAAAATGCAAAAGTACGACATATGCTGCATAAGAGAGCTTCGGAATAAAGCTTGGTGAAGAACAAACCACTCCTCTAGCCTGAGCTTAAGGAACGTAAGGCCAAAATAGAGTACGGTAGTAATGCGCGTATCGTGTATTTGTCAGTGGTTACCATAAAACATCGCCAATTACTGGAACCCAGCATAACCATGCAGTGAACGGTAGTATGCAGTAACAGCGATATACAACATTGCCTAGTGGGTACGTATTAGCAATGTTTTACCTAAAAAATTAGAATGCGTAACATTCTTAAGTCATTAGTTCAAAAATTAGAGTTTGTCCAAATATTCACTTTTCTAAACTGCATTTCGGCTATGATCGTATATATTCGGAAAAATCAGAATATACATTTTCCAAATTGAAGACACTTTGAATAAGGAAAATATTCGATCCGTATTCAAAATTTTCAGATTGAACACCCCTAGTTGTGACGTACGCAACTCTTATGCTACCTGACGTACAGTTACTGCAAGAACCCCTTGCATCAACTGGAGTGTCGATTTCTCAACAACCAACTATAGGTAAGGCCGCTTATACATGCCTGCAAACATACAGGCTATTAAACTTGGAAAAATTCCTTGGACCCTACACTATTCATAGTTGACTTCACAGTGACTGTTAGAGTCAGTTACAACCTAATAAAAAATGTAAGCTCTGCCCACAGAACGACACCTGTGAAACCTGTGAACCTGTGAACATTGAACCTGCGAACACCTGTGAACATGTCACCTGTGAAAGACAGTCATGCTAGCTGGTTTCAGCTCGAACCGTACTTCCTCACGGGTAATGTAAATACTACACGAATTAATAAATAAAGGTTCATCGTTGCTACCTAAAACATTATATTCAGATGAGCAGCGATGTCAGAATCCCTGATCAAATTTACCGGCACGTTCAAGTTTCTGGCCTAAAATCAATATTAATGAGAACTAACAGACAATAATGCCAAGGAAAGTATAGGGGATGTTATTTGTAGTAATTACGATATAAATGTGAAGAAAGTAAAGTGGACGAAAAGATAACTTGCCGCCAGCAGGGACCGAACCTGTGACCTCCGAATCGAAGGTTCAAATCAACATTCGAAGGGTCGCAGGTGGTAAGTTATCTTTTCGTCCACTTTACTTTCTTCACATTTATGTCATAATTACCACAAATAACATTTCCTATACTTTCCTAGGCATTATTGTCTCTTAGCTCTCATTAATATCGCGTCTAACAAAGAAAAAGGAGCCCTTAAAAGTCATCTTCTTTTCTGGCCTAAAACGAGCAACACAACCGTGTGTCTGTATGGCAAAGTCAACCATCTGAAACACTCGAGAAGTGATTGATGTCACGAAAATAAGTATGCGCTATTGAATGGAGCATTTATGCAAATTATTCACGAGAAGGACAGCGACAGCAGTGGGTGGAGCCAACGTCTTTTTTCTTAGTTTGTATCTATCTACTTCATGGCCATCCCGCATCTGACTACTCGCGGTAGACTTACGTTGAGGCGGATTCGGGACTCGTTATTGCTTCTGCAGGCATCGACGCTGCTGTCGCCGCCTTGTCGTTGGCTGTGGAGGAGATCGGAGATGGGCGCGGCGTATCGTGCAGGGGCCGCTGCAGCTCGGGGGGTGCGGTCAGCTGCTGCCGCAGCTGGTGCAAGTACGTGGCCACAACGAGTTTGTCCGGCACCGTCAGAAGAACCATGTCGGCCGGATCCAGGAGCCGAGAAACTCCCAGGGACGCCGCTGCCTCGAACGCCTGCACACGACCCCGAGACTCTCATGATGAAGTCCTTCTGTTGCGAGGCTAGCTTCGGCACGCTGCCGATTTTGCCGACATAGTCTGTTTTGATCGTCCGATACCTTACATCCGGTGTAAAGAACAAAAAAAAGGAGTGGATCGAGGGTCCAGTTTTTCTTGCCAGGTACAACCGTATGAAGCCAATAGACACCAAGGACACCATATAGTGTGTTACTTGTAGTTCTTTAAATTTAGGTATGGTAATTATGAGACAGTCAAACCTACATATATAGAATTATTGTGTATATCGAACAGGTGTAAAACCCTTGGAATATATTTTCAATATATAAAATATTTTGTATATCAAATGACTACATATAAAACTCTTTTGTGATCCCTTTCAGAATGAATATATCCAGGTTCGACTGTAACGGGTAATGAAAGTAGACAAGTCAATAACTTTGGAGAATGTCAATTTCACTGCATGTTCACCGCGCCTATGCCAGAGCAAACTGTGTCGGCTGATTGTTGTCAATCAGACAGTGACGCATCAGACATTACAAGGTTACGCAGCCTTGACGCGACACAGACCGCCATGCTCAGAATCGACGACACAACAGGGAAGACCTGCCTTCTTGCAGTTGCCTGCGATGTCGTGGGGCGACAGGGAGTCCATGTCGATGAGGTCGGGTTTGTAGCGGTGTATGAGAGCGCAGAAGGCCATGCCGTTGCGCCACGAGGTGGTCAGGTTGGTCACCTTGACCCCCTCATAGCCGTCGGTCATGCGCTGGCTCCATGACAGCAAGTCCTCGCCCGGCTCCTGTTGCGCGGAGTACAGAAGCGCGCCGGTTGGACCGATTTCAAAAAGGGTCCCTCCCTTCCCAGCTTTGTGCATTGCAAGCAAACAAGCACATCGCGCGGATCGTTTGGTGGCAATCACCTCTGCAAAGTTGCAAGCGAGAAGGTGGTCTAAGTTTCAAACGGAACGCCATGCACCCTTCCTTTCGAGGCAACCACATTACGAACGAGAGTGAAAGTCCACACAAAGAATGCAAAAATGCCAGGCCTGCGCGGGAAATGCAGCACAGCCACAGCGAAAGCTCAAAGAGCGGCCTCTCTAGAGCCTGTTGTAGACTCTCTTGGGGTAACTAATGCAAGTACACGTGCAAGGTACCCACTACGCCATAAATCATAATTTTTGTGAAGTTGGGACGCACCCACTATACCACTATTCGTAATTCTGCAGAGAAGCAAGGTACCCGCTACATACTTGTAAGGCATTATGTGCACCTGGCTGATGCTGCTGCTGATGACAATGAAGAATTATGGCTGAGCACATTGTAGTGGGTGGAAAGCTTTAGAACACACACTCGTTGCGTAATTCGCATTGTGTGATGCCTGGTTGTTATATTACTCTTCTATTCCGCTATATTACACATCCTGACGCGATTCCTTGCCCGACATGACGCCTGTATAGGGTCTTTTTGCAAGAGAGTTTCAAGCACTGGTGTGGTTTTGTGGTAGAGTACTTGATTGCTACGAAGAGGGCCCAGTTTCAAATTTCATCCGGTCCCGGATACTTTTTTTCTCTTTTCGTTTTTCTTTAATTTGCACGATAACGGTTACAGACACCGGTGGCTACAGACAACTCAGGGGGAAGGTGACTCCCGGTCTTGTCCACCATCAGAAGACATCACCAGAAGTCTGTGTGATGCTTGCGGTACATCGTAACCTGTACTGCCACAAGATGGTGGCATGGGTACTACCCATATTTCTTTCGTTTCTTTTTCCATGGATTGTTTCAAATGTTTGACAATGTCCTCTTTCGCAACATTGAAAAGTTTCTTTTAAATGTGAAGCATTAATTAGCGAACTTCTGCCACTTTGAACGTGTCCATCTATCTATCTAGAAGCCTATGACTTTGTGGCCTTGTGGCCACAAAGTCATAGGTATACATCCCAAATTATTGGGATGTATATCAAAATTGGTATGGCATGACATGACTGTATGACGAACATAAATGGCAGGCGGTAACATGAAAATCATGACATGCATATCACGTATGGCATGACTTTCATGACACGACCTTAGGGTGCTCACGACTGTTTTATATAAATGGATATATATCAAAATTGGCCCGGTGTGACATTTATGTATGACGGACATAAATGACAGGTGGTAACATGAAAATTATGACACACATGTCATGTATGGCATGACTTATATGCCAAGCTCATGGTGTGCTCGAGGCCGCTTCCCTAGCTTGATATGTACCAAAATTGGTATTGCGTGACATGACTGTATGGCGAAGATAAATGACAGGTGGTAACATGAAAATCGTGACATGCATGTCGTGTACGTTGTGATTTACATGATAGTCTTGAAGCGCTTGTGGTTGTTTCATTCACAGAATATATACCAAAATTGCTATGGCATGACATGACTGTATGATGAACATAAATGACAGGTCCTAACATGCAAATCATTACAATAATGTCATGTATGGAATGATGTACTGTCGGCCGCAAAAGTTTGCAGGATCTGCAGCGCGTGGCGGAGCGACAGAAAACTGCATTGCTGCGTCACCTACCGGGACGCGGCGGGTGTTGAGGCTAGCGGCCTCGGCGATTAGCGACGGCGCGTTCAGACAACGTGCTGTTGCCGGATCTAATCGCGGAGGCCGCGGCCAATAGCCTCAACACCCGCCGCGTCACGGTAGGTGACGCAGCAATGCAGTTTTCAGTCGCACCGCCACGCGCTGCAGATCCCGCGAACTTTTGCGGCCGACAGTACATGACACTGTCATGGTGCGCTTCCGGCAGCTTTGCCAACTGGATGGATGCCAAAATTGGTGTGGCAGGACATGAGTAATTGACAAACATAAATGACAGGTCATGCATTGTACATGCCAGAATTTACGTTTCATTAGTGTGGTGTATACCAGATTGTACATGCATAAATACATGACAAACAAGAGATAGCGCACTACATTCATGACATGAATGCCTTCATTTGCCTCAAAGACAAACAAGGCGATGTATACAGCTCCTTGCTGACTGCTTTGCATTACATCGATTCCCAAAGTGCATGGGATCTGCCGGATTTTATCAGTAGAATTACTTCTACAGTCTTACGCATGAAAACCAGAATTCGATTATAAGGCACACCATGTGTAGCCGACTAACTTAACTTTGACCACATGGGCTTCTTTAAAGGGACACTAAAGTGAGACAACAAACTTGTTTCGAGTGATAAATCCTACTGTGAAAACTCTGGTGTCGTTAATTTCGCCACCACAGGTTTATTAATAGATAAGAAAATTAATGTGAAGCATTTCCCTTTTAAATTCACCTCCAAAATCTAAGATGGTGACGTCAGGGATTTCAAAGTGGTTTTTCATAGTTTGGCCCCAATGGCTCAACAAAATTACCCCAAACTTGGTATGCTAAGTGTATGACCCCCTCAGAAGACAATGTACTTCATTTTTACCAATTAGGAACTACGTAGGCCCTTGCAGACGCCATAAAATTTTATGACGTCACGGCGACTGGTGCGGGAACTTCAAGGCAATGTAGCCACTCACATTTTCTTCTTGGACATTTTCTCGCTTACCAAGTGTCTTCTCGAAGAAGGTATAGTGCTCTATTAAAAAACCTATGACGGCAAAATTAACGACATTAGAGTTCTTAGAGCACAATTTATCGATCTAAACCGATTCACTAATTCTTTTTAGTGTCCCTTTCATGTCCCTTTAACATGGGCCCAAATGTAAGAACATTGGTGTTCGTGCATTTGAACCCGTTGAAATGTGGCCGCTGTGGCCGAGAAAGGAACCTGCCCTTTAATGCTTGGCAGTGCAACGTCGTGGTGGCGTGGCTACGCCACCACGACAGGTAACCGCAGTATTTGGACTATTCTGACTTACCGATGGCACTTCCCGGCTTTTGGCCATAGCTTCGGCCTGTTCGCTGAGGTTCTTGTCGGGTTCTGGAGGCTCGGGAGGCGGAGGCGGTGGTTGGACGACCATCACCGCGGCAGATTGGCTCCGCAGTGACAGGTCTACAAGGGTATCAAGTAAGATGTGTTTCTTTTAATATGTGAGCATCCATCGGTTATATCTCCAGGGAAATCTTGTTTTAATGAAAAGCTTATGAGTCCCTGCACACAATAAAACTAATAAATTATGATATCTCTCAGGAGAAAATTTTTTTATTTGGTGGTGCAACTGATAAAAATTCTGGGGTTCCCAACCACTACATTAGACATGGCAATAACTTTTATAAAAGTAGAGCGAAAATGGCAGTGATGGTCTAGTTGTGATCTCTGATTGTTTTAGAATATATTTTCTGGTATATGAAATGGTAATATTACAAAAAAGTCGGCCAAATTGACTTTTCATAATGTATTAAATATCTAAAAAACTACTTCAGATAAGAAAAAAATTAATTGCATGCCTGCTTTCAGCAGGCTAAAATACACTTCGCCTGAAAATTTCATTACTTTATGGTAAAGCTTTATATGGTAAATTTTATATGGCAAATATATGTACTGTATTTATTCGAATCTAAGCCGATGTTTTTTTCGAAAAAACGATGTGCGAAAGTGGGAGCTCAGCTTAGATTCGAGTATAGACTCGAGTACAATGATTAAGTTTTTTTTTTCTGGCCTTGCGAACTTTGGGGGTCAGTTTAGAATCGGGGCCAGCCTTGATTCGAGTAAATACGGTATATACACATGGCAAATAATAAATATTAATATTAATACATAGTAAATATTATATGGTAAATATATAAACATTGTAAAAGTAAATTTCATATGGTGTTATTTTATATAGTGAAATTGTATATGATATTTGTTTTTATTTGTACTTCCACTCTTGTTTTACGAATCATGTCTTTTTTAAGTTTTGTTTCCTTTTACTGCATTGTTTTTTGGTATGTACTGGTGCCAATACCACCCTGCTATGACCCCTACCTCAGGGCTAGCAGTATTGTAAATAAAAACTTTTCAAAATGTTTAAAAGACCAGTGTCTCTCCTTAAGGATTTTTCATTTCTGTTTACTGCTGCTTTCAAAGTTCAGAAATTCCAGTTTTCCGTCCGAGGAAAGCAAGGAGGGCTCGCTCACCGATGTCGCTGTCCGTGATGGCTGGAGATGGTGTAGGACTACTGTCGCCGCCGCTCAAGAGGCTCGAGCAGTCGGCCGCCAGCCTCGAGAGCTGGGCCGAGGCCTGCGGAGACGCTTCCTCCTCAAAGTCCTCGAGGTTGGCGTAGTCCGGTGCCGCCAGGGGTGCTGCGCTCAGCAAGCTCGCTATGCTCTGCATGTCCTCATCTCTGCGCACACGTGTCACCAAGCCAGGCCACAACATCAAACAAGATGCAGAAGAGAAACGCAGGCAGCTTGCACTAGTGGTGCAAGGTTGGACTAACAGCAGAGCTTGTGGCCAACCTAGATTATTAGCAAGGTCTTAATTAGCATGGTTCTAATTAACAAGCCCTTTATGAGCAAATTATTAATTAGCACGATTTTTAAATAGTAATGCATTAATTAGCATGGTCTTAATTAGCACAGCCTTAAAGAGACCCTGCAACACTTTTTGAGCAAGGTCAGGAAACGCTGCTGATTGGTAGTCTAAGCTCCTAAGAACATGCGAGCCAAGCCTTATAGCACAGCATGCACCCTGGTGTTTACAATTACTTCTCAAAGTCAGCTAGAAATCGCTTGCTCTTCTTTCGACAAATGATGCAATGATCCAAAATGACCGTGTCATAAACACAAAGTCCATAGCCATTAGCTGATTTGAGCATTGTGAGCTGCATAGTTACTGTAGCTGCCGCGACGTGCCCTCACTGCACTCTATAGAGCTAGAATTACACACAGTATAGAATTACACCAGTGAGCTCACGATCCTACTAAAAGTAAGCTAAGTGTTCAAAGAAGAAAAGTAAACAAGTGCTCAAGGGTATGACGCACGCTGACGAACGGACGTAGCTTCTTGCCTCCTTGTCATTCCCCCCTGCGTAGCTTTCAGCGCGCTCACTGGTACAAAAGGAGAGAGAAAGCGCTTGAAGTGTACGTGCGACAGGTCCCTGTAACTCCGCTCGTACTTGACAGATTCTAAAAGTTTTTGAGGCAGTCAATTCGTGAGGCAATAAGCGCCTTTGATGAAGTCATTCGATGATTAGTTGAAAAAGTGTAGCGGGGCCTCGTCAAATGAGGCATAATGAATTATGCTCAGTCAGTTTAGGCTGATCAACTAACCTTCTCAAAAGTTTACTTTTGTTCAATTCACATTAACAGATATGTTCTCTTAATGAAAAAAAAAGTAAAGGTCAATGCAATATGTGTTCTTCGAAATGTAGTGCCAAGGTTCAGCGCTTAGCTCTTTTGAAATGCAATGCAATCCACATTTACCAATAACGAAATTCCAAGATCTATGCAGACAGTGTCAAAATCTGCAGCATTCCAGATAGCTAGTGTGGTGACTTTAAGGCAGCAGTGCAACCTGTTTTCTATATTCAAGTCATTAATGGCTTACTAGCCCTCCTCTCATGGTAACAGTGTGTTTTGTTCTTGGTAGTGAACAGTCAAACATCACCATAGTGAAGTCACACAGGGCACAAAATAGCTTTGTCATACCCCATAACTGGTTATCGATGTGTATCTGTTGCAGTATAATAAACAGGTTCATAACAAATTAGTTCATTACCCCATTAATATACACTCAGACCTCATTATAACAAAGTCACATCTGCCACGAAAACAACTTTGTCATATCTGAAAATTCGTTATAAATGTTTATTTGTAACACTGCATCTATGACAACACTATTCTTCATTTACTTCACTATAACCGATAATTCGTTATATCCGTGCTCTTTATATCGAGGTATGAGTGTATATTTCGAAATGTATTACATCAAATAAATAGTTTTAACAGGAAATTCGTTTAAGTGAAAATCTGAAACACTGACGGAACAATTTTTTTCGATGACAGTAGACTCGCATTAATCGGAACCTGAACGAACGAGGAAAATGTGCTGTTCACTGAGAAGATGAACAGGGGTGCAGAATTCGAGTATGAAGCCAATCATATTAAAGGCAGTTGTTGCATTTAAGCAGCAATTCCGTTTAAGAGATTTCCGCTCACTGAGAGTCCATTGTACTTTGTTGCACCTGGTAATTCATTATAAGGTCATTCATTATATCCAGTATTTCTTTCTATTCAGTAATTCATAATATCGAGGTTTGACCGCAAACAGAAGAGCAAGTGGTGAGAACACGTACGTGGCCTTTCCCTCGCGCAGCAGGCTGCACGACAGAGTGAGCAGCAGCTGTGCCTCAGTGCACTTGGGTGTCAGTGGCCGCATGTGCAGCACCACCTCCGTCTGCGTCGGATCGGGCCGCGCAAACTTGGCCACGTTGACCACGCCAACAGCTATGTGCCGCCGCTTGCCCTGAGCCGAGATCTGCAGCGGTGGGAACATCGACAGGTCACACGTGGGAGCCCTCCATGATCAGACGAACAAATGAGAATAAAGGCTAGTCTGCAATGACTTTTCCAGGCACAATGTACTGAATAAAGTGGCTGACTGGGCTAGTTGGTTGTGCATACTTTTGGGATGCGCGAGTTGGCGTAGCAGGCTCAGTGATAGTTGATGTATAGTTATTTCATATCTTTGCTTATGTTTTCACCTTCTGTTGCCGATTGTTTTCTGTTCACCCGGGTATATATAAGAGCATTCTTGTCAATAAAAATTCAGTTGGAAGTCAGCGCTTGTCTCGTCTTTTTCCTGTCCGCCGTGTGTTATTTTCGCGCTGTTAACCTTAAGTAAACAATGTACTGGCTAACCCTGAGCGCTTCGAACCCGTCTTTAAGGAAACTCATTCATGTGTGAAACATTTCAATTCTCAATACACTTCTCTATTACTATCCTGCATGTAATGTCCCATGTTAAGGCCCCTGAACAATTATGAATCAAACGGCGTATGCGAACAACCAGGACACCGAAGGAGAACACATGACAGCACTGTTTCCGTTCTTTGTCCTCGTCGTTTGTATGCAATGTTTAGTTGATAATGCTACACCAAGCCGAAATTCTCAATGTTGTACCCCTGAGAAGTTAAATAATGCCACGTGCATTACTTGTTTTATTAACAATGAAAACAAGTGTTTTCCTTTGAGAACAAAGAGAGCCAAGGCTCAAACAGCAGAGACTTTTGGACATCGATTACTACAACACAGATGCTCTGAGAGAACCCTGTACACAACAGTCCTGCTTTGAAATCCTGCGCTGAAGCCTAGTGCAGCAGGTAATGCTGCTATTCCTTTATTTGAAATGTAGCTGGACAAAGTCCAATGTAAACACCTTGTGAGTGTTTTGCATCTCCACTGCAATGACGCAAAAAAAAAAACCACATTTTTGTCTGTCTTCTTGCAGCACTGCATCGTTGTGCCCCGAGAAAAATCCTTGCAGTATTTTTCAGCTAGCCCAATTGAGCTTGGCCTGACACCATACGTGACCTTCTTCTAGCCCTGTAATCCCCCACCGTTAAAAGTCATTAATGCGACCCAGCAAGACCTTTTCATTGTGATCGAGTGCAATAGGATGTGCACCAAGAGGAACAATTCACGTGACCACGCACATCTTCGACGACGAAGCTCCAATCCTTGTCCTCGAAGACGTTGCTGTTGGGATCGCGGAACAGCGTGACGGACACCTCCACGTTCTCCGGCACGGGCCAGACAACACGCCCCCGATACGGATCGCGGATGGTGGGTTCCCATGACCTTGCCTGCGTTCGAAGTCCCATGAGCATCATTTCATAGCCATTCTTCTTGTACATGCATTGCAAGCAGTGGCAACAGAACTAACACAAGATGAGAAAACCGTTGTAGCACAAGATACGGATGTGGTGCTAAGGGGGTGGGTGGTGAAATAAAAGACGTGTTGAGCATCTTAATGAAATAACTTGCGCACAGGAAATGGCGTGACGGTTACACTATTGGGCTCTTGGGCTCCTGTGCTAGAGTTCCTGGGTTCGATTCCTGTGGATTCTGCAGCTCTTGAAGTCTTTTCACATTTCCGTATTTCTATTTATCATATACTTTATCCTTTTTGTGTTCATATTTTTTTTACGTTAGGCGTGTACTTCTATTGTTGATGGACAACTAACGCAGGCTTTTACATGCCGTTTACTCAGAATGAGGCTTCTAACACAACAAGCATTAAAAAAAAACACGAAAGAATATGAAAAACGGACATGGCCACCTTTTCTTGAATGTTTGTTGCCTCTCAAACAGCCGGCAAAAAGTTGCATGATGTATTCTTGGCGTCACACAGGTTGCAGGACAAACAGGTCAGTCTAAATGTGGGCCACCATCCTCATTGCGATTGTTGCCAATTCGTTTGATAAGTGCAGAATATTAAAGGCACTATAGGCCATAATGAAAATGACATGGTTCTTCGTAGACAGCGATAGTGCCTGACAATGAGAGACTTGCACTTTAAGTTATTAAACCCCTATTTGATGAAAGTAAACCTCGCTGGTTTCATCTTTCAGAACCGAAACGTGCTGTGTTTTTATTGTTTAAAAAATGGATGCACATTAGATTTATAGTTTGTATAAATATAATTTTGGCGTTCATGTCCTACACTGAACCCAAAAAAAACTGGGTGCACATTCAGTTTAGAGTCATGATTGATAGAAGTTGACTGTGCTATGCCATCACAGTAGCATTGTCAATTTTCTTCGTTTTAGGTTTACCTATTTTGTCGCTTATTAACCCTGTTACCGCTCCTAGTATAAGTTTGGTGCTGAGATGCTCTGGGGCGTGAACCAACCCCTTCAGGTTGACAACGTTTGATGAAAGCAAACGACAAACATTTCTGCTGATTCATACCTGGGAGGCTACCCGGCGTCCCCTCCGTGTCCATATGACCAGTAACTTGTGTGGCTGCCTGCAGAGAATGAAGGAGTATACCAGATGAGGACCAGCCCGAAGCACATTGAGCAGTCAACACATAAACACTAAAAAAAAAATATTTTGTTGCACAAAAGGTAATAGAATCGTACAACTAGCTGCATTTTGTAGATAGCCGAATGACTGATTCGAGAAGTGAACACAGCAACAAGTAGCAAGAACACTTGAGCAACAGTAACGTGTGATATCACATTGAAGGCAACGCAGAGAAAGGCATTGCCGGTTAAAAAAGAAGTCGCAGGTGTCACAAAACAAGCCCACACTTGGTAGGCATGACAACCATGGCAACAGGTCAGTGGTGATGCTGCTGCCATTTTTATCCACCACGCAATGCTAGTGTGCAAGGGTCGCTGCCCAACCGAAAGGGCACAGCCCCATCCATCCATACAGAACGAAAATGTTTTACAGTAACAGTAAAAACTGCGAGGAGGGGAAAGTTCAGAATTAACCACTTGTTAGAACAATAGAGCTGGGCAAGCCTTTTTTTGTTTCTCTTTATTTTTCTTTTTTTTCTTCATCCTTCTTTCCTCTCTTCTCTACTTTTTCTGTCTTCTTTGTCGTTCTTTATTTCTATTTTTTTCTTTTTCTCTCTATATATTTCTTTCCATTTCTTGCTCCTCCTCTTTTTCATTCTCTTTCTTGCCTTTCTTGCTCTTGCTCTGTTTCTTACTTCCTTCTTCTTTCTATTTCTTTCTCATTCTGTCTTTCTTCCCTTTCTTTCTAGCTATGCTTTACTCTCTCCCCTCCTCCTCACCCTCACTTCCCTTTCCCACCCCCTCGCTACGCTATACTGCACAAGGCTATGCTATGCTCTGCTAGTGTGCCTGGAAAGCCGAGTGCTTACGACACTTGCCTTTGGATCGTGGGGACGCGGTTTCGCATCTTGCCTCGTCGAGAAATTTTTTTCGCCATGAATTTCTCTTTTTCTGTACTATTTCTCTCGCCCATCAGAGTTATTGCATCCCACACCGGAAAAATTGGCGCACATGTTCTGGGAGTGAAAAAGAAGAGGAAGGAGACGAAGAAGAGGACGAAGAGAGTGTGTGCCGGTTCATGATGATGATCATTTTGTATCTACGACACACTGCAAACCTCGAGCATAACAGCTCCGCTGTAAAGAAGTTCGCAACATTCTCGGATGCTCGTCTTACCAAGCGCTGCTTCTTAATTACAGTTTATGCACACTCATGGACCTCCACATTTTCCCACCTCCTAGCCATTTACAGCTTTGCTTTAAAAAAAAAAAATTATGGCAGCTTCGCACAAGTGGTGCCACGCCTGAAAAAATAGCGGAGCTGGGTGGCCATCCTTCTTCCTCATTATTTTTTTTATTTCTTTCTTCGCTTTCTCTCTGTTTCTTGTATCTGTTGCTTTCTTTTTTCTTTATTTCTCTCTATTTCTTTCTCTTTCTATCTTTATTTCTCTTTCTTCCCTTTTCTTTTCTTTCTGCTTCTTTCTCTCTTTCCTTGTTTCTCTTTCTTTCTCTTTTTCTTCTATCTCTTTTTTGTGTGTTTTTTTTCTGTCTCTTTCACTGTCATTCTACCTTTCTTTCTTCTCTCTCTCTCTTTCTGCTTCTTTTTCTCTTTTTGTTTCTCTTTCAGTCTTGCTCTCTGTTTTTTTTTTAAATTTTTTTCGTGTCTGTCTCTTTCTTTCTCTCTCCGTCCATGTCTTTCTATCTTTTTATGTCCTTATTCCCTTCATTCCCATTTTTCTCTTTCTTTCTTTCTCTCTCTCTCTCCCTCTTTCACGTGTTTCCCATGCTCCACTTCGCCGAGCAGAGTTTTCGTTTAACGCCCGCACCGGCTGTAGTCGGCAGCGGGGCTAGCCGGATTCCTCTGGCACATACCCACCTGTGGTTTTCTGCAAACACCAAAGTTTTTACGGCTGGCTTAAACAGCTCCCCCGTTAAAAATGTTTCCAACATTCTCGAATGCTCGTCTTACCAAATGTTCGAAACCGATCGCACACACGTACCACTTCTTGCTACCGGTGACCATCAGCTCCCGGTAGGAGGCCACCAGCTGGAACTTGGCTGCATGCTTGTTGACCCTCTGCAGTCGCTTCCAGACCGAACTCATGCCGCGACTGGCCGTTTGCCGACACCTGCGTGCCCCAGAGGAGAACAGGCGATCAGGTGCAAAGAAGTCAGAAAAACTCGCAGTTGCGCTGAAGCATCGCCTTTAAGAGTGGAACGCGATAGCGTTATCAGGCCCAGTTTTGCTTCGTCTTCTCACTCACTTGCCCTGCCACACTTCTAAGTAGACACCTTCAACTGTGTCGTCAGGAAAGGAAGGAACGTTTATGCACGATGCAGTAGCTATTGCAAACTCTCCTAAGGTGCTTACTGCAAGTACAGTTCCAATGTGCCCACTAGGCCACAATTCACCATTTTTGCAAAGTACCCACGCGTCTGTAAGGCAATAGTATATTTTCTTCAGGTCAGAATTATGATGCAATGTCTGCACATGCGTCAAATTAGCATAGCATAATTCCTAAGGCACTCAATATTACATTCCAAGAAAGAAAATGGAGGAATGTGTTATTTTGCGAGTTTTGGTAATTAATGTTAACTAGTGTGCCATTAAATATTTCATTATTCTGCAATCAGTCTGCTTCAATTCTTGCATAAAAAGAATCAAATATTAGGCCAAAATGCATGCCCAGTTTGTTTCTTGGTTGTATTCATTTTGAGCAAAGAAAAATACTCTTGACATTGGTCCTGAAACGCGACACATCAAACGATCGTCGAACAAGGTAGTGTCTCCAGCAAAGTGACCCTCGGCAGCAATACGCAGGGCAATAAAGTTAAATGACCACTAGTTGTCCACTCAGGAAGCCTGCACAAATGTGCACACTGCATTTCAAGCTATTTGAAGAAACACGCGGTGTGTGACACGCCTCCGAAGTTGATGTGTACAACTGTACACACAGCCGCTGAAGAGGTTATGCAGCCCTGAAGATGCACACTCTGTTGACGCTGTGGCTGAGGATGATTATTATGGCGCAGCCATTTGTAATGCATGGGCAGCTTTATAAACCACACACTCGCAATGCAACTCACATAACGAGACCAGCCGCCATTCAGGCAAATAAAAGTGGTGCAGTGCCATCCACTGTTGCGTAGAGCTTCAGAGCTGCCCCCTTCATTCTACAAAGCGATGGCTTACAATGCTTGCTGAGTCCGAGATGTACCAGTGGTTGCAGAGTCCTACGGCTCAGATGGTAACATGAATAATTACACAAATAAACAAAATAAATACAGCAAAAACCTCATTATTTAATTCATAAAAATAAAGGAAGGAAAAAAATCTACCCAGGAAAATGCTACATCTAAGTTCACTAAAACATCATGCAGTTTTGCTTGATAACAATATCCTGTACATTGGCACCGGGAAATCATAAGAAATGGGAATGTATCCACGAGGTCGTACTGTAAGTACATAAATAAATAAAATATTCCTGCTTTGCTTGACTTGACTGACAGCTGGCATTTTTGACAGTAGCATTACAGCAATTGAATCTCTCATATTCAGGTTCGTTAGAAAGTCAACATGTACATACCCAACTGCAGCCAAATGTTTTTCATTGTCGGACGTGCAAGACCTCGACTTTATTAGTTGGTGCCATGTCAGATTGAATGCTTTTACACGGCACCTTGTACAAGTCTGACACCTCTCAACAGGCTGTGACATTCATCACAGGTTGTTTCTGTGCAAGTTGATAATGAAAAAATAAGAAAAACATATAGCACAGAAGGAAAAAAAAAGATAAAAAGGACCAATTTAAAGAAGAAAATACAATTACTGCCTTCTCAAATTTGTCCCAACCCTCTTCTTTTCCTTTTTACTTTGAATCTCTTGAAATTGTGATGCTGTAACATAGAATTAAGTTTAAAGGGGCACTGACACCAATTTTCGAAGCTGAGTTTACTCCAGCATAAAAAGTCTCTTGCATACAGAAATCGCCCTGAGCAAGTATAAAGCTGGGTAAACACTGATAAGATATTTTATATTGATATTAAAGTCAATTTTCGCACGGCGCACCTTGTGACATCGACAGTAGTACGACGCAAGGCTGCAGTATCAATTCTGGTGACTTCACGCGACAGTATGTCTTGCTGTGATAACATCAGGCACCAAAACATACAAAATGACCGCTTGAGAGTCGCCAACAGAGTGGTCGTGAAAATTTCACAGTATTTTAAGCAATGAGAAAATTGTACCGTGCTGTGAGGTCAGGGTACAGTAGCAACCATAACTGGCCTTTAAAAATATTTTGTGATTTTTCAGGGTGAACTAACACCTACAAATACGTTTTCTAGGCTCTTGATCATTTCATGAAAGAAATGACAAGTGAAAATTTTTGCCTCAGTATACCCCTTTAAATAGAGACACAGCAGTAAAGGCGGCGCACAAGTTTCTACCCCTACATGTCTTTTTCAAAAATTTATGTTAAGTAATTGTTTATCTTCCAATGCACTCCTTATCACCAGCCCCACCAAGCGTGCAACATATTCCAGATGGCGACTCAAGGCAAGTTTTGTTTTCCAGTCGGCTGCTCACGAAGAGATTAAAATTGTCTAATGCTGATAGTGGAGAGAACAAAACATTCAGGTTTCTATTCCTGCTGTGTAGACGCTTTCTGTCACTTCATACCTAAGCACGAAGTTGTACTAGGTCAGCCCTGCATGAATTCTTTTAATGATTGTCACATTTTATAGCAGAAAAATAACTGTTTGCCAGTTCTTTTTTTTTTTTGAGCAGACAAGAAAAGTAATCCCACTAAGTTATTACAAGAAAGCACTGACACCTATTTTTAAAGGGAAACTAAAGACAAAAAACGATTTTTCTCGTATTAGTAAATTCTGCTTTCACGATACCAAAAACACCATGCTGCAAAAAGACATTTGGTAAGCGAGAAAACGCGCAAGAATAAAGTGTGGGTGGCGACACCAGTTTGAAGTTCCCGCAGCAGTTGCTGTGACGTCATAGATTTTGACGGCTTCTACTAGGGCCTACGCAGCTCTTGATTGGCAAAAATGAAGTACATCATCTTCTGACGAAGCCAGAGACTCAACCTACCAAGTTTCAGAAAATTTTAGTTGAGCCAATGTGGCCAAAATATAGAAACAAAGAACTTTGAAATTTGTGACATCACCATCATAGACTTCAGCGGGAAATTTAAAAGTGAAACTACTGACATTGATTGTCTCATCTATTAATAAACCTATAGCGGTGAAATTAACTATATTGGAATTTTTACAGTATAATTTATCAGTCAAAACTAATTTATTGTTTCACTTTAGTAACCCCCCTTAAAGTTTTAGAAACTCTCATATGCTTCTCGCACATGAAATATGTCTATTACTAAGTATGACGACAGAGAAATACTTATACCTTAACTTGATACTGAAGCGAGTCTTAAAATGCTAGACCTGACATTATCAGTGCTGTTTGACGTCATGGCATGTCGAAATTTAACGATGCCACCATAATTTGATGTAAGGCTGCTACGGAAACGCTAAGGCTGGTTTCATTGACACCATTGTGATGTTACGACAATAGAGAATTTGAATACGTGTTAACTTTTAAAAGCAAAGTTGGTTTTGAATGCCGGAACAGGTGCCATCGACATTGTTGTGACGTCGTTCTAATTTGATAACAAAGTTGGCTTCGAAACGCCACGCCTTGCATCATCGACAATGTGTCAGCATATGGCACGACATCTTCATTTGATGCTGAAGTTAGTTCCAGTATGACAGACCTGGCACCACTGACACTGTTGTGATGTCCTAACACAATGCGATTTTTGAGAAGTGATTTGAATATGAAATAAAGGTGATTTCGAAACGTCTGTACGCCATCAAGAATTTTTGCAATGTCACGACGCAAAATTATCTGCCAAAGTTACTTTAATTTGATACTAAATCTAACTTCAATACTTCATACCTGGATACATTGCGAATGTGTGATGTTGTTCTCTCCTGTTGTAAATTACACCTTTGACAAAGAAACTCTTTCAATTACTTCAAGGACTGGAGGTGTAAGCTACCACACATTTGCAAAACCTATTAAAAATTTTTAAAAAGTTACAAGATAACTATTGTCTGCTCACTACTTGCTGTCATAGTAGGTGACAAACATACGAGTCACCACAATCACACCAAACATTGCAGATCTAGCCATAACAAGCTGCTGAATTGTGTATCACAATAATGCAACACCGACACATACTAACACAATGCAACTGTCATCAGAAATTAAACGTAATTATGTATTTATATTAAACGTAATTATACAGAAGTCATTGAGATCTACAACATAATACACATTTTTACTGACGTGCAAAACCTAAAGCAAATACAGTGTAGATTTTGATCAGTGAAAACACAGTCCAACTGTATATGAGATCATGGTCCAAGGAAACGCTTTGCACACCTACGCGAGATGTCTTTCCGACTGACATGTCATCATTTGTCATGCTCTCCTGAAGCTTGTCAAGCGCGCTTATTCTAGTTTCGTTTAGGGAACCGCGGATCGAGTACTAACTTACATACGATCACTATCAAGAACGCATCGTGTTCGATCATGCGCGAAGAACACACGCTGCGATACCACATGTCGAACTCCGACGGGCTCCGCAAAGCACAGGAACCCGCGTGACCGGCGAATGTCAGATCGTGACTGCATCGACTACATCAACGATCAAGTGTTGTTGACTGGCAGCTGCTTGTAAGCTCTGTAGACCGTGTCACGAGGCGTTTTGCTACTCGATAGTTGGCAACTGAGATGCGTTTAGAAAACAACCAAAGTGCCGTTCGTGCCGCTGTGCAGCTCAACTATCTGCACTTCTGAAAGGGAACTGAGAATATATCCGTTTCCTCAAGCGATCAGACATACACGCTGCGAGTCGCTTTTATCTTGGACAAAGCGGAACACGAAAAGAAACATATTCGCGCTCTTTAATTCCTACGTGTGTCAAGGTTTCCGTTCGTCGGCTTCTCGCGATAGCCGAGGGGCGCGTTTCATCAGACTGAATTTTTCTTGATCGAAAGGCGTCGTCGCATAGACGAAACCATCATCATAACGCGCCCCACTACACCGCTACACAAGAAGAAGCCCGTCGCGGCATTTATTTTTTATTTCTTTCTTTTTCGCGTCCCTTCAGCGACAGATCGGCGCCGTAGGGAGCAACAAAAAGAGAGACAACGCACTTCGCGTCGCTCGTGTGGGTGGGCTATCGGCTTGTCTAAATAGGCAGGAAAACACGGGAACGCTGAATGAGCGATTTTACGAGAGGGCAAGTTCGATTTTCAATGCTTACTCGCATCACCGAAGATCGTCAACAGTTCACCATCCTCCGCTGGGGCGACGTCGGAATGTATCCCGTCACTGGGTCGTCCGCTAGCTCGGCGTTTCGGGACGGGCAACACCTTGAGATGGAGAAACACATTCACCGACCAAGAAAACCCGAACAAGAAACACACACAGTTCACACAACACTGGCACCCGCCTTGCACGGTGTCGTCACTCTGCGGCTATTTTGAGAACTGGCGGAGAGGAACGACAGCGCCACTTTGGTGCAGTTTGGAACTATCTATTAATTAAAATAATTGCAGCAAGTAGAACAGCTTTATAACAGCAGGTTATCTGATTTGTTTGTAACTTAATTAAAAATTGATAAAAAAATTTTCATTGCTACTAAAACAAAGTTTTCAATTTATTTGTTGCGACATTTTGTTAGTTTCGTATCAGCATTTTCAGTGACTAGCATCCACCTAGCGTCTGCTGTCAAAGGCCTTCCCATAATTCACCACGCCGGAAAGAAACAAGTGTGGTGGAATCGTTCATTTTAAACGCAATATAACGTCGCTGTAACTATCAGAGTTACGAATATGCGATTGCGCTAACGCCGAGGCTCTTGCGAAGGTGAGTGGCTTTCAACGCTTGTCAAATGAGCTACCGTAGGAGCGCGTAAATTGGACTTACGACGACGCGCGCCAAGATAGCAGACGAGCATGACAGACGATGGCGTCGTTTTGTATTGGTAACCGTTAGCAGAAATGTTTACAAAGTGCGCTCGCACCCGATGCATGACGATGCGCTAGCTTCAGGCAGCGACGATGTTTACGGGCCAACTTGTCTGTGCAGGCGGGCACGCTGGCCGTACTCGGACGCGGTGTGTCTGGCGTAGTCTGTTTTTGTGCGTCGACTGCTAGCTAGCGCTACTTCGGGCGCTAACAGCGCTTCGTCGTTCCTGTCGAGCGCGTTGGCGAACGTCGCCGATGCGACGTTACCGAAAGTACGAGCCGCTCTCCGTTCGCCGAAACTCGGGCACAATCGGCGATCGTTTCGACGCCGATCGCAAGCTCGAGTCGGAGGGGGGCTCCCGAGTGAACGTTAGGCCTAATGCCTCTCGGTTTCTAGGCCTAATTTCGTGCAGAAGACATGGCGCGTCTGCATCAGATCGCGCAGTTTTCGCTCGCCAGCCGATGCTTTGTCTCGCTGTCGCCTGGCTCGGTGCGGGGAAAACGCTGCTTTCTCTCAACTCGTGGCACGTTAAAGTGACACGGTTTGGTGCTGCCGCGAAACGTTTTTTGAGAATCTCCGTTGTTTTTTTATTGTTTCAGAACGTACACACAAGGCGCGGTGTGCGCTATGATTCCCAGCACTGCGCGAAAGGCCGTCAACGGCGCCGGAGACGTCGAGATGGACGAAGAAGACTCGAAAAAGAACTTCGGCTCTGTGCCGCTCCTGACGATGCTCGCCGAAGTTGCCTCGGCGGAGCTCGAAAGCGACACGGTGTTGGTGAAAGACTCTGCTCACAAGGTGAGTGTCTCCTGCCGCGCCGCGCGGTCTTGCAGACGAAAGTTAGGGGAGCCGAGCGTGCGCCTTTCGCCGCTGTGCCGCGCGCGCGTTTCATCGTCTGTGTCGCGCAAGTGTGTTATTTGTTTTTGTTTCACCGTCTGGCGCGGCGGCAGTCGTAGTTTATATCGCGTCAGCCGGGGCGCGATATCGGCTGCGAGCGCGTCAAGCCGAACGCCATGAAAAATGAATAATTTTCTAACGGGCCAATATGGCCGCCAGCGGAAGCAGGTAGCGCCGCCTTCCGTCACTTTCAGTTCGCGTGTCGGATTCGCTCGGAATAGACTTCTTCTCTTTTCGCGTTTATTTTGCCGTGAAATAGTTTATTTCAGAAAAAAAAATGGGGGGGGATTGTGTTGGAAAGAAAACGGCTGTGGGCACCTTCGAAGGTTGTAATGCCATTGCACAAAAAGCGCAGGTTCCTCAACCTCTCATTTGTCCATCATTTATGGTCTTATGATTACCATTGTGCAGGCAACTAACGCTTAATTACATTTTCATGTCCCCTGGAACGAGAACTTCTGCCTTTGGTGAATTGTTCATTTGTTTTTGCAATAGTTGCAAGATCCTGGCCGTTTTGAGGTTGTACACTAATTCATTTGCCTCAATCAAATCCCTTTGGCTTTGAAATATATTCAACAATTTTCTTGTTTCTTTTTTGTAGAAAATATTAGCTCTGTGACAATGATTTGCACCAGAAATATCCCCGTGATTTCTCCTGTACCATATTGCAAATAAATCAAACTGTCAAAAAACATGAAAATATTGTCACCTGCGGCACATGTTCGTTCTCTGGAGTAAATCAAATGCACCAATGCGCGTACTTAGCAATGTTGCGACTTACATGGGCTGCCAAAGCTGAAGCAGTGATATGTGTGAAGCAGTTATATGTGAATGAAGCATTTATAAGCAGTTATAAGTGTGACACACCCCACTGCTTAGAAGAAATGCAGTAGTGTGCAGTACACGTGAATTGACAAAGAACCCCAAAAGCTTCCACTTTCTACATAATCATTGAACAAATACGTGCACGTTAGAATTCCCATTTGGGCCACCAAAAGGAGTACCGACACAAAATTTAGGGCGAGATAATTTGTTAAATAGAATTGTGTGGCTACACATACATCATCTACTAAATATCAACAGGAAATATAGCCCAGAAGGCATTTGAAATCAATTTTATTGTGCATGAAACAGCGCACCTCCTGACATTGACGTCAACTACATCAACTTGGTTTTAATGCAAACAACCACCGCAGTCATGAGCTTGTGTTGGTCGCAATGCTCCTTGCATGTCCTCCCTGCTGCAGTTGTCATCGCGGTACTCATGCACACACAGTGCCGCACATGGTGCTTGTGTCACTGATTTGTGCGCTCGCATGGCCAGCTGTGTTTTTTTTACAAGAAATCCTCTCTATTCTCTCCTTTCTTGATGTTGCCTGAAACCGAAACTGCAGCCGGGCGCTATGGAAACGTCTCCACTATAAAAACCATCGCGTTTTCGAGCAATCATGGTTTTCAGCCATGATAAGTGGCTCACTTGCTACTTATTTCAGCAGAAAAAACTAAATACAGATTTTCTTTGTGTATACACTTTGCCAAAATCACTGGCACATATCTTCATTCTTGTTTTCATGTGATTGAAAGTTAGTATCAGGCCCCCCGAAATTTTTTTGATACATGGTGTTTTACCGAAAATAAATAATGAAAATAGGCGTTTTTCTCAAAAAGTCAAGGCTTTCAGCAAGTGGGCCCCCCCCCAAAAAATTCCTGGCTATGGGCCTGGTTAGTATAGATCTACTTAAAAGCACCAATATGTCTATTATTTTTCTTTAAACATTGCAATAAATTGTTTATACATAGTTATGAGTACATATTTAGTTTTCAAGTTGTTGAGCAGCAAAACAGTGGCGAACAAGACAGTACGATGAAGACAAGCACGTCACTGTGACCAAGAGCATGTGTAGTTAGCACATTTCAAGTGGCAAAAATACTTTGTTAAAGGGACCGACAACTGCCCAGAACACGAAATGAGATGACTGCACTGATGGAAAGATTGTCCGTCGCATTGACTCAAACCAACCCTGTTTATCTCGTGAGAGGTGGATTTGTATTTTTATTTCTTCATTGAAAGTCGCGAAAAGTGACCTTTGGCGCCTCTGGCGGCAAAATCAAAAACGGTCTGATGAAGGCGGTCACGTGAGCATTGGTTGATGTCTGCGTTCGATGACTTTTCTGTTAGTACTGAAATATTGTTCATTTCTTTATATTAAAAGGTATTACTCCATAAAAATGTACATATAGGCCTGCGTTAGTTGTATGCAGCAAAGTGGCGCTGCCTTCGCTTGGCGTAATGATCCCATGCCGGGACAAGCCATCCATGTCACAGGCGCAGGCAACCTTGGGCGCAGGCGCACACAACGCTGTACAAATACCGAGAAGGTGTATAAAGCCACATCATCTCATTGTAACAGCTTGCTATTTTCAAAAATGGTTTCCAAGCTCAAAATAAAGGTGGTTAAGCATAGTTACAGTAACTCCTGCGAGAGCAGAACAACGACAGCTTTCACAAGGGCTAGCGGCATCGCTATCAATTCTCAGCGTTGCTGGAGCAAGCCTTCGTGCGTGTTTGGAGCCTTTCAGATAGAAAAAATACTGCTTATAAAATAACTACGTGCTTTTAGAATAAACCACTGCAGCTACAAACGCTACGAAGGGTAAGCTTCCTGTCGCGCCGTAAAAAACTGGGTCGAGAAAAATCAGTTGTCGGTCCCTTTAAATAATTCATAACACTTAAACATACTGCTTTTAAGCTTATATCTTTTGTAATTGTGAGTACGAGCACATTATGAAGGAGAGGGCACGTTCGGGCTGTTTCCGCTTCTTTCGCTCAATGTCAATCGAAGTTTTGATAGGGTTGTGGTGTGCTCCGTTGACTCAACAGATTATTGACTCGATGGCCTTCAAAAAGTCTCATGTAGCCTCTTGTGCTTGACTATTGAGTCAATAGACTATTGGTTGGAAGGCCTTTCAAATGTCTATGTGACACGGGTATAATTGTTGCTGTTCATATAACAAATGTTGCTTTTCATTTGTCATAAAGAATGTGCCTTTAAGTGTGGAACGTCAACGGCGCATGCTTTTTCAGGCACGCAAGTCGGTGCAGCAAGCAGATGCGCTGGTGCTGGACCAAATCCGCATCCTCTCGGACCGAGTGCTCCTAGAAAGTTTCTCGGAGTTTACGAGCAACGAGATGAGACGCACCTTCAGCTATCGCTGCTACCTCATGCCTAGCGCCTGCGCCGAGACGTTCTCCAGTTTTGGCAATGAGCACAAGGCCCGCAGCCAGATGAAGTCACACCTCTTGTCTCACATCGCTGAGCTCCTAGCCGAAGCCAATGGTGAGGGCACCCATTGTATTTGTTACAGGATTGCAGAATGTTTCAGCTATCACGTGTAATGTATCAAGACCGACGTTTGGGCTACTTGGTAATTGTTCTTCTTGATATAAAAGGGGGTGGGGGAGCACTAACAGACACAAAGGAAAAAAAAAATGGAAGAAGTGCACTTGTGTTATCATTTTTCTTCCTTTGTCCATGTATGTTAATCTGTTCCCTCCCCCCTCCCCGTCTTTTGCATCAAGATCACATGTCATGTTTGAGTAAAAAAAGCAAGGCTTTCTATGCGTCCTAAAGGGACACTAAAGATGATCATTAGTGAGAAAACGCGCAAGAAGAAAATGTGGGTGGCAAGGCCACCTTGAAGCTTCCGCACCAAGCGCTGTGACGTCATAGATTTTCAAGGCGTCTACTAGGTCCTGCGCAATTCCTCATCGGTAAAGATGAAGTTCATTGTCCTCTGAGGGGCCGGACATGGCGCACCAAGTGTCGGGAGATTTCGTTGGGCCAGTGTTGCCAACGTACGAAAAAAAACTTTGAAATTTGTGACGTCACATGCGGAGATTTCGCTGAAAATTTAAAAATGAAACTTTGACCTTGACTTTCTCGTCTAATACTAAACCTGTGGTAGTGAAATTAACGTCAGTAGAGTTTTTAAAGTATAATTGATTAGTCTAAACTGAGTCATTCTTTTACTTGCCTTTAAACGCGTGTATGTCGCTAGCAGCTAATGCGGTGATTCGTCATTGTGTTTATCAGTTGGCAGAGCAGCACTTTCCCTGTGGTATCAACAGAATCAGCCAGGCATGAACAGTGAGGAGTGGCACCTTATTATACCTTTGCAATGTTTTCATATTTTTCAAATTACTTTGGCTAACTATAGAACTTTCGCATTGTAAAACTTAGTTGTGCTAACTCCGCCTCAGTAGCCTGCTTCAACTCTCACAAACGACCGTGCACCCAGACGTGAGGTTCTTCGTCAGCACTATTTTCATGGAATCGCTAACAAAAATGCCCTGTTAAAGCGATGCAGCCTCCCAGTTTCGCGTACAGTACGCTTTATTCGTTCAGGTTTCTTTTTTTCTTCTTTTTCACAATGCTTATAATTGCAGAAGAAAGAATCACGCGAAAGATAGTGTGCTAAAAACAGCTGCATAGAGATGTTTTCCCAAATGTGTTCTAAAACCAAGTGTTGATGCGTCCGCCGTAAGTACAAAGACCAATGAGTTTCTTATTTAAAAGCATGAAACATACTGTACTCTCGTTAAGGTTGCCTTACAGATGTGCAGTTAGCTTAGCCCTCACAAGATGCCCTATTGGAACGTTCCTTATGCATTCCAGTAATTCCCTAAGCTTGTTATGGAAATTTGGTAGAATTTTTGCGGACTCTGCATATGGTCTCTGAAATTTTGTGCAAAACATGCACTCAGTGAAATGGCAGATGAAATTGCTCTTAACATTGTTGATCAATCTTGATGAAACTTGCCAAGTTTATGGATACTTGTGTGCTGATTTCAAATATGCAATTAGTTTTCTGGTATAATATGCAGTTTTTAAAAAGTAGAATATATTGTGTGCCTTTTGGGGAGTGAGATTTTTCCTAAACTGAGAAAGTTACAAAGTAAATCAGCATATCACAATGATCTGGAATCAGAACTGAAATATGGAACAAGAGTGGATCTTTTAAACCAATTTGCAAGAAGTTATAGTATGTTGAACATTCGCAAGCAAGTTGATGTCAAGCCGGACTTTCGTTCACGAATGTTTGACATACCATAAGTTTTGTTCAAATGGGTTTAAAACAAACATCGATTTTTTTGCAGTGCACACAGTTCTGATCGCAGATTACTGTGATATGTCTATTTACTTTTGTAACTCTCCAAGTTTAGAAAATATCTTGCTCCTTGAATGTCACATAGGATATTCTGTGTTTTAAAACGTCAAATTGTACTTGAAAAATAATTTGATATTTGAAATCTGCACACAAATACAGTAGAACCCCGCTGTTACGTTCCTCACTGCTGCGTTTTCCCGGCTGTTACGTCGTTTTCCGCCGGTCCCGGCATAGCTCCCATAGGATACAATGTATTGGGATCCCCGCTGTTACGTCGTAACTGTCGGACCGTTCCCGCATGATACGTCGCGAAGTGCGCTCGGAGCCGACCGAGTGACTACCAAAGAGAGCTGCCATGGTGCATTTTCACGCAGCTTGGCCTCGTTTGACCGTAATATTAGCCGCATGAGAGGCGCAAGCAACAGAATCTTTCAATTGATGCAAACAAAAGCATGGCCTTCGAGATTCAAATTGCAAAGATGGCGTCTATGACGTAACTGCTCGCGAAAGCAAGGCCTTCGAGATTGGCATTTACTATTGACAAAAGCATAGCCTTTGAGATTTGTATCGCACAAACATGGCGTGTATGACGTAATTGCTTGCGAAAGCAAGGCCTTCGAGATTGGCATTCACTTCTGCCATCGCGTTGGCGTAGACTCATCATCATCGTTATTTGTCGGAGAGCGGGAGGAGTTCGAGCTGGTTGGAGCTCGCATGGTCGTGCGTGCGGTTCGCGGTCGGACTCGCCGCGCCGGTCGTGATTGCGTGTGCTTAGTTCTTTCATGCCTACAGCTGTTGGTGTTAAAAAAATCACATACGTTGATTACATTTCTGTGAATGAGGCCGTCCTAAGCTCCGCGTTTCTATCCATCGACTAGATCGCGGCTGAGCGCGCCAATTTTCGTGCTGCTCGTAAGAATTGAAATAAAATTCTGTACCACTAAATATTTTGCCGTTTTTCCTGTTTTTCGGCTCTTACGTTTCCCGTCTCTTACGTTTATTTCCTACGGTCCCTTCAAAAACGTATCAGCGGGGTTCTACTGTATATACATAAACTCAGCTTCATAAAAAACAATCGAAAAATGTTTAAAAAATCAAGTGCCATGTCTCATTTTAGAAAAAAAGAAATCTTGTTTCATGGTTGATGGGATTCACATTAAAAAGGATGAAACGGGCAGGTTTTGCAGGTCGGTATCTGCACCGTGCTGGTCTTCGTGCTCACCCTGAAGCGGGCGGCGTGTCGTTTAATGCTCGCGGAACGTTTTTCTCGTGCAGCACCCGGACGGCAAGGCAAGCCACCGTTCATGGCGGAACCCCTCCAGGCCCGAAAACGCCGTCTCCAAGGTGAGTTGATCGTTTCGAAACTATCGGTCGAAATTACCGAAACTATGTCGGTCAAAATTATCAACATGAGAAACTGAAAGCCAAGAAAGAAAAAAAATCCATCATGGTCACTCGCTTGAAGTGGCATATACCTAGTAGAAACCAGAGTGAACTGCTGGGAATTAACCACAGAGATCTCTGACGACTAACCACAGATCTTGAAGGTTGTGTCATATCTGCTGACCACAACATAGCTGCACCATTTGCTTAGGCTGCTAGTGATAAAAACTTAATAGTTACCATTCCCTACAGCTTTTTTGAGCGTGTTTTAGTAGCTAAAGCCATTTGTTGTATAACTAAATTAACAGCTCGACACAGCTTGCATTCAGACTCTGTCAGGGTTCTTCACCGCCCACCGCTCCGATTGACCCCTTTGAAATGCACGCCTAAGGAACCAATAAATAGCAACTGTGCGCATGCAACGCCAGCGAGCCATGGCTCCCGCCACCTGGCTATGTAAAAAGGAGTCTGGACAAGTGGCCTTGTGGTTTCAAAGATGGCCATTTCCAGCGCCAGCACTAGAACACAAGCGCCCTTGCTTCCGTTTTTTTATGCGCTTCATAGATGCCACAAATGTGCAACCAGAAACAAAATGTGGATTTGTGTCAAAAACAGGAAGCCTCAAAACTGGAAATCCACATCTTTCACGACACTACGGCGCATGCGCTCTTCCCCTAGCGGGAAAGTCGCAAAACGCCCCTTCATCTCGGAGGCTTTTGTTCTGACAGTACTGGTTGTCCTGGCCCCTACCAAAACCAAACCAATGCAGTAGATGGTAGCATAAGAAATGAAAAAGGCAGATTCATAAACCTAATATTCCCCCTTCGCCTCCTGCGCTCTCAAAGATGTGCACCCCTAAAAAATTTCTGGAGAGAACTCTGAACTCAGTTCAACTTCCAGTTGTGTCACTTCGCGTGTTATGCGAAACGCTTCTCACTTTGTTTTTTCCTTTTTTCACTGCAGAAAGTGAGGGAACCGGCCGAAAGCGTAAACGGCCACAGCCCAAGCAGCCGGCGGCGGTGAGCAAGAATGAGCGGCGAACAAACGGCTCCTCCACCGTCCTGCACACTCCTACCCCCAGAACAGTCGTCAAGAAAAGTCAAGCCCGGGTGAAAAGTCAAGTCAAGCCGTCTTTGGTGAAGCCTGAAGGCAAGAACAGTCGGCCCATGCTCAAGGTCAGTATAGTTCACGTACGCATCGGCCGAGTTCTATGACTCGCTGTAGACGGCTAAATAGCCGTCTGCAGGAAGTATTAGAACCTGCCCAATGGCTTGTTTTGAAATGCTTCTGAACGTTTTTAAACCCAGGCAATGTCTCGAAATGCTCTTCGTAAACTTGTTTGAAAACTGCAGTAGTATCAGAACTCAGCCAACGCTTTGTTTTGAAATGGCTTTGAATGTTTTGAAACCCACGGAATATCTTGAAATGTCACTGTTTTGATATGCTATTCATAAACTATTCGAAAAATATTCAGATTCACCAATAGCGGTTGTTCAGTTAAGTCTTCAATTCGGATAGGCTGCTATTAGAAATTTTCTAATATTCTGACACCCCTAGAGAACGTATAGCTTCAGTATGTGTTCAGACGAGGCCACAGTTCCCGTTCCCGCAACAAAAGAAAAGCTCACCGGGTCCCTCATGCATATCTCTAAGATAACTCAAAGGCTGAAAGCCATGCAGTGTGGTTATATTACTGTGCGCTTTCCTAATTAGTCGTTTTATTTTTATTTTTCTGTAGTCTTTAATATTTTGTCTGTTAGTTATTTTCTCATTTATCCTTATTACTCGTAGTTACGTTCGAATACTTTCTTATCACTCCTAATACATTGCTATACTTTCAATTGAAGTTCAGATCTTGTTTGACGTCATCGAATTTTTGCTACCACTTGCATTGTCTATACCGATAGTCACTTTTCCCGTTCGATAAGGTGCATAAGGCATTCGCCTTTCGTAAGTCTCACACTTAACGTTTGTTTCTGTAGGTGGCTGTCAAGTCCCTGACAACGCCCACCAATAAGGTCAAGGCCCCGCCAGTAACCGGCAAGCTCCACAATACACCGGTCAAGGAGGAGAAGCAATTGCGTGTCGTCAGCGAAACCTGGGAGGCACACGTGGTCAGGCGGGACCACAGCTACTGGGGGCCCGGATGCCCGCTTGCAGTGGGTGAGTGGGGGAAGCTGGCCACCCAGTTTCGTTGCAGCCAAATACAGTAGAATCTCGATAATTCAAACTCATGGGGACCTCAGGATGTTGTTTGAATTATCAGGAGTTCTCATAAAAAAATCGCAGTTCCACCGCAAGGGCGAAGCAACGGAATGTGATGGCAACAAATTGTAATGTTAGGGCAGGTGTTGTAATCCAGCTACAGAACTTTCAGCGTCTCTATACTTACTTGAGTGTCTGGTAGATAAACAGTGCTCTAGTATTTAATTCCTATCATTATGTGCCAGGAGCCTTCCATCGGAGTGCAGTGTGGTTCCGCCAAAAGAATTGGAAGGTGACGTAGTCCCGGTTACCTTGTTTCCACGCCTACACTTTTGGCGCGCTCGCGTGGGTGGAGCAAGAGAAAATTTTCTTTCGCGTATTATAAAGCTCCTACTGCAACAACAGCAGAAAGTGTTACAACACCATCGACAGCACTATCAGTTCTTCTTAACCACGAAGTTTTACCGAAAACTGCTTCAGTTTCCCTTTAAGCAACTCTGGCCATGTTCAGCAATCAGAGGCAGGTCTACTACATGGGAAGCGGCTGTGCATCTGTGCTAGGTGAACAAGGGTTGAAAAAAGGGTGCAATGTGTTTGCAACAGTAGAACGCGAAGGCACTGTGTTGATGCACATGCATGGCTTGCATGCATGGGGAGTTAAAAGGCGTCTGGAGATGCACAGTAAGCTTATTTGTCGAAGTGACGATGTCAAGTGGACGTACTGTCACACTCCGTTCGATTGACTGTAAGGAAGATAAATAAGTTACGCTCTTTAATAACTTAGACAACAGTCATGGATGGGTTCTGCTGGACTTTTCTTTTTTTTTTTAATTTGTAAGAAACTTGCTGTTGTGGCTCGATGCTGTCGTCTCACAAGATTCACTCGCGTCCCCACAGACAATGACGATGACAGCGACCTAGAAGAGCTGTGCAGCGACTGCGTGGAGCGGCGCCCCGCTGTCCCGAGCCAGTCCGTGATTGCCACGCCCGCCTTTCCCTACGTGTATGTGCCACTACTGCCCAACACCTCGTCTGTCGTGGAGGTCACCACTCCCGGAGGTGGCATCGGGGGTGGCTCCGTAAAACGGCGTGCCCTGAGCCCTATGCTCCCGTCTTCGGACGATGACGACGATGATGAAGACGAGGATGACGATGAGGAAGAGGAGGAGCAGCGGAGCAAGCAGCTGCAGCTGCAGCATCCCGTGGCCAAGGGCCGGGCCCGCCTGCCGGGCCGGAGGGGCGCTGCGGTACAAGCCGCAGAGACCAGCCTCGAAAGGGTGAGTCAGTGTTTTAGCAGCGGAGCTGTTTAAGCTTCGCATGACCAGAAAACTGTCATTATCATGAACTGCATGCCAGGCACAGCTGTGCCTAGCACATGCAACGCAGTAACTCGGCTGGCACTCATTCTCTTTCTCCTCTTCTTCATCTTAGTATTGACTATAAATAAAGACAGTTTGCTCTTGGTGACATACATTCGACAAATGAAGATAGCTATGGCACGTTTTTCTGTATCGCCTAGTAATTTGGCAGATAATAAGGCCTGTGGCCAGCACGCCCATTGAGGTTGACACGATGGATGTGAAATGTAGGCATTTCTTCATTGCGTGTGCCTTCTGAAGAAAACAAAAGAGAAGCACAGAACGAATGAACAGAAAAGAAAGGAGAGAGATAAATAGACTGAAAGAGAAAGCAACAGACAGGAACAGAGAGAGGACCTTGCTAACTATGAACATGCTAATTAGCACAATGCTAATTAAGATTTTGCTAATAATCTAGTCTAGGTCGGCCACAAGCTCTGCTGTTAGTCCAGCCTTGCACCACTAGTCTAGTGCAAGCTGTCCACATTTTTTGGAGGGGTTTCCAAATCAGGCTAACGATCACCTAGTCTCCTGCGTCTCTTGTGCCCGCTGACAGTCTCTCGTATGTTCCTTCTTTTTATTTCGTTGCAGAAAGCGGCACTGAAGCACATCAAGGCACTGCGGAACAAGCGGCGCGACGAGCGGGGCCCCCTGGTGTGCAAGATCTGCAAGACCAAGGTGTTCACGGCCCAGGCCACCCTCATGTACCACTATCGCAGCCATGCAGGTCAGGGCTCTTGTCCTTGTCTTTTTTTTTTCTTCCTTTTTTTTATTGTCATTGCTATGAGTGACCGTCATGGGCCCATTTCGTATAGTGGTATGTTAACAGCTCTTTGGGAATGTTAAGAATGATGGTGTATGTTCTACCCATTTTGGAACATGCATGTTTTTGCTCAACCCATGAACAAACGGGCCAGCTGCACTCGTTTTTCATTTCTCAGCTATGTTAGCAAAAGGGCCTGCTATGCACATGTAGAAATGATGGTTTCATCACTGCTTGATGCATTGAACCTATCTGACATGTCATGATCAGGTCTTGACGAATGAATGTCTCTCTGGCATGCAGTCAGCGCTACAAGTCTTATCCCTTTGGCAGCTCAAAATCATGGATTCGTCACAAATTGCACCAGAATGTCCTTGATGTGTTGAACTTAACCGTGACGCATCCTCGTCAAGTCTTGATGATTGGGTGTAACTTGGGCAAAGGTGGCACTAAGAAGTCCCATATCTGGCTGCTTAAAACAAAGGTTTCGTCACAACTTGCACCAGAGTGTCTTTGATGTGTTGAACTCATTGATGGGCACTACTTGATTGGACCTTCATGACTGGGTGTAACTTGGTGTGCAGTCGGCGCTAACAAGTATCATTTTGGCTGCTTCTCGCCAACAGGCATCAAGCCCTTCAACTGCAAGATCTGTGAGGCGACCTTCACGCGACAGCACAGCCTCAACTATCACATGCTGATTCACAACAACAAGAGCCGCTTCGAGTGCGAGGACTGCGGCCGCCACTTCCGGCACCCCAGCCACTTCAAGGAGCACCTGCGCCGGCACACGGGCGAGACCCCTTACCAGTGCACTGACTGCAACCAAAGGTGGGTGTTCTTCTAGAAGAAGGTCTATAAGGTTTCTAGAAAGATTTCTAAAGAACATGATAGTTGATGGCCCTGTGGGAAGTGCTTTGGGCCTTAGGTAGCACCTTAACCCTTTAAGGCACTCTGTACACAACTTGTTTTTAAGGGGGGACGTGGCAATGGGAATGGTAAATTCGGTCAAATTGTTCAATTTTTCAATTTATTTTTTTCTGCAATCCTGAGACCATGTTTTAAGTCATGGTGAAATATTAGACCAAAATAAGCAGTAGAAGTTGAAATAAAAAGCATTTTACTAGTGTGCTGTCATCGAAAACTATGAGAAAATTGGGCTTTAGAAAATGCAAATCTGAAGTTTTCCCTTGGCACAGTGCCATTATATTGATGTCATCATAAAGAGGACAGATAGAGCTCAAGATAGCCGCAAAGCTGCATTTCTCATAAGAAAAACAAAACCAGCTTCCTTCAGAGTTCCATTTTCTTAGCTTTTAGCTCCATTTTCTTTGAGCTCCATTTTCTCAGCTTTCATTTTTTGAACAGTTGCTGTCAGTCATCCCTGTGCCATTTGACAACAAATAAAGATATAACCATTCCGTTTTCTGTGCTTAGATCCTGAGACATTGGTGAGTGCCGTAATGCTGTCCATATTTGTCTGTACATCGTACAGATTTTTATAATTGGCTTTTTGTAAAAGTTGTTAGTAAGACAATATGTACAAGAAATTTCAAAAATTTTTGTGTGTGCTCATTTGAACATTAAAAAATAAACCAATAGCATTGTGGCACAGAATGGGCCTTTGTGAATATCCTTATGCAAAAATCTTGATGAACTTATGTCTAATTCATTAATTAATTTTGGGATGACAATGAGAGTCTATCAAGTGTTGTAACTCAAGAACTACAAAAGATAGCTCAAAACCGATTTCAGTTATGATATCAGCACAACATATCACATCTTCATGCCAAATTTCATCACGTTATCTCCATAAATAACAAGGATAGTTTTCATTGCCACGTCCCCCCTTAAGGTGGAAGCCTTAGATGCCTCATCAAACGTGCAAATTGACCGGCGTCTAGCGTCGGTGGCGTCAACACGAGTGATGCAATAAATCATCGTCACGTGATGATGTCAACATATGTCATCATGACATCACAGATTGCCAAAATTTGTGACGTCACATAACATGATCTTACGTGGTGAGATCATGTTATCATCACGTGACACTACTGTTTGGTCAAAGATGGGCCAATCCGAGAGGCAGTGCAGAACCAGGTGAGATGCAGAAAGCTTACAATGCCTCTGATCCTGGAGGCATTGCTAAACCACGATAGTTGCAGAAAGCTTTCAGAGGGGGGCGCGGCAGGTTCAATACATTGACTTAGAATATGGCTTTTGCCTTTGAGTCAACTGAGGTGGATGCATATGAAACTCTTGTTTTTTCTAGAAGGTCTACAGTGGAATCTCGGTGATACGAGTCTCAAAAGGGAGCGTAAATATTCGTATCACCTGAAATTTCTTATCACCAAAAAACTAGCGAAATATCATTTTCGAACCATGATATACGCACAAAACATTTATTTCTGTAGAAAGAACTCTCGTATGTCTTTCTGGGTTGCGCAAACGGACCACTGAGGGAAGGCGCATCTGCATGCTGCGAACGCGCGCGTCAATGCTTTGCTTGAGGCCAACTGAAAACTAAGGCCCATATTCACAAAGCAATCTTATCCCTATCTCTCGTTATCCTTATCTTTCTTGTGCCCGTAATGTGCCTCATAAACAAATATGCAGCCTGTATTCATAAACCAACCACAGTTATCTGGAGGCTTATGAAAAAGGTTCCATTTGAATTGAAGACGACGCAGCGAGGCATGGAAAGAGAAATGATAGGTGTAACCTTATGGGCCAAGAAAAGAGCATAGTGGGTCAGGGAACAAACGTGTGTTAAAGGGACACTAAAGGCAAATATTAAGTCGACGTTGATTGTTGAAATAGCGGTCCAGAAACCTCGTAGCGCTGCTTTTGTGCCAAGGAAGTGCTTATTTTGAAATAAAATCACGTTTTTAGTGGTCCACATTGCGTTAGCGCGCTTCAAATCTCCCGCCTGAAAATACGACTCTCCTACGTCACTGCTGCCGTGCCCAACGTTGCCCGCTTTTACTGCGCGGCCGCCGACACTAGTGGCAGCCGAGCGGAAGTAGCGGGACCCACAGTAGCAACAACGGCGCTGCGGCAAAGACTTGCTCGGATGGGCACATTCAAAGCCGTCACCAAGTTGCTGTTGGTCTCGTAATCCTCAGTACGAAAGTGCAGCGAGCACACACGCAGAGGTTTTGACTGTTTAGCACACTGGCGCAATGGCATGACACTAAGACACTTCGAGCGTAAGGGTTCATTCCGCGGCACCCAGTGAAAAGACACACCGGTTTCTTTGCTGCAGCACTGGCGTTGTGTACCATTCGGGCATCCGGCAATATCACACGCATGCGGCATTTTGTCGAACTTTCTGTCAGAGCGACTTTCACGAGCGCGCAAAACACGCACGGCAGTACGCGATCCCGAAACTACCACTGAGACGGGCGAGGCACAGTTCGGCGAAAACGGAACCTTTGAACCACGCGCGCCGTTCCCCATGGCAACGCCACGGAGGTTTTGTTTTCCATGAATCAAGCGGAAACGAACAAACAGCATTTTATTACGTCTTTTGATGCTCGGAATGTTCTTTTTTTACTGCTGCTAGTTTGATTACTAGTGATTTATTGTAGGCCGACTTCCCTACGTCATCGGGATCACTTTGAAAATGTCCCACTCGTGGCGCTCATCATGTGATACATTTAGCTTAATTTCTCGGTAAGTAGGGCACTGCTGTTGATAATATTGCCATTTTAGAAGTTGTCATACATTGGGCTTTCACTCTGACATAAATTGTTATTTGCCTTTAGTGTCCCTTTAAGGGACATCTTTGTCAAAATCACAAGAAAATGGGCAGGGCATGCAGTGCAAGGGCAAGATAACCTCTGGTCATTAGGAGTAACAGACTGGATTCCAAGAGAAGGCAAGCACATGAGGGGAAGGCAGAAAGTTGGGTGGGCAGATGAGAGCAAGAAGTTTGCGGGGATAATGTGTCCACAGTTAGCACAGGACTGGGTCAATTGTAGAAACATGGGAGAGGCCTTTGCCCTGGAGTGGGCGTAATCAGGCTGACGATGAACTACTAACGTGTATTTCTTGGCCGCAGGTTCAAGACACGCAACACGTACAAGAGGCACCTCAAGACGCGTCACGGGAAGATCCTGACTGCCCAAGGGATCCTCTCTGTCGGCGAGTCTCGGCCAACGAGTCCGGCGCCGACATGAAACGGGCTGTTCCCGCTCAACTCCTTTTGTACAGACCACTTCCTTCCACACAACACCGAACAGACTCAAACCCGATGCTTTCACACCTGCCCTTTTTGTACAGCTGCCCCTTTGTAAAATAAAAGAAATACTCTTATGTCCATACAAAAGCACTGCTCCGTGTTGAGACTTTTTGTTGCAAGCATGTTGAAGAGGTACTGACACAAAAATTTTCAGTCATTTCTTTTTGTGTCAAATGAAAGCCAAGTCATCAAGAGCCTGGAAATTGTACTGGTAAGCATGAGTGTGCCCTGAAAAATTTATCACGTTTTTAAAAGCTAGTTTCGGTTCTTACTGTACCCCAATGTCACAACACGGTAAGAGGTTCTCATCATGCGCTCGCACAAAATATTGTATGGTTCCATGGCTGCTATGCTCCATGGCTTCATTGGGGACAAACAAGTGGCTATTTTGTATGTTTTGGTACATGACGTCATAACAACCGATGTGTGAAGTCAGAATCAATACTAGCCTGACGTCGCACTAGTGTTGATGTCAGTAGGTGTGTTGTGTGAAAATCGACTTAATGTCAAAGTAAAATATCGGCATTTAGTGAGTTTCACTCTTGGCCAGAGCCATCTCTGTATGCAGATTTGTATGGCGGAGTAAAGTCTGCCTCAAAAATTGATGTCATGCATTCATCCATTCGTAATGTAACACATTACAGTTCATAGGAAAACATGGGGCTATATGAAAGTACATTTGACATCACTGCAGAAAGAAAGCAGAACAGTACAGTCATCACAGTAAGTAACCATTCTATATAGGTTAATCTTGGCATAAATTATGGCATTGCCCAAGTGTGCCAAAAGCACAGAAAAGTTTTCAGCGAGAAGCACCCCGTGACAAAGTGATGAAACTGGAATGAAGCCACGGCACAGTGCAATCTGGTCAGGTGAAATGGCTAGTCATCCTGACATACACCAGTGGACTGCTTATTCTTTGTGTGGTGCTTATCTCCTTTTTTTTTTTTTTAAGCTACAAATAGGCAAAAAGTAGGCATGGGTGAATATGCAAATGAACATTACAGTATTTGAATTTGCTTTGACACGAATTTTGAAATTTCTAAGTACTTGAAACAAACGAATAAGTGTTCTTTTTTTTTTGCCGCATGCAACTCTTCTGAAAAGGTAGTTTCACTGCAGCATGCGGCTGCCATGCGATGAAACTACCTATCCAGGGGAAATCCGCACTGCCGCGAAGCCACACCTCAAGGTTAGAGGTGTACCGACACTATTTTGAGGCACCCCAAAAGGGACAATTTTCGTTTCCATGGCGTGCACTATCAAAGCTCTCCACACAACGGAGCCAGCCAGTACATATAAAATATTTAAATTTGATTTTAAGGTTTTCGTCACCCAGCATCTGCAAGCCAGCCCCAGCGCAATGGACATTATCACGACGAGCCAACACAGTTCACTGGGTTTGCGAAATCTGCGTCCTGCAAGCAGTCTAAATCGCAGAAATTGCGGTCAGAGTCTCTGGACGACAATTGTCGTTGTTTACGTCGTTGTTTATGTGAACAACCATGTGCGACTGACGGCAAGCTGACAGCTGTTGCTAGTATGTTGCGATTTGCAGTCTTCCCGTGACGACAGACTCGTGTTGACACATCACTGCGAAGCCGTCCCCTCGATACCGAAACCGAAATTTTAACCGTTTTTAAGTAGCGTTATTAAAAATATATTCAATGCATTCCCAAACACTACGACACTCTTTTTAGGGTTCTCAGTACCCGTGTCTTTATTTAGAGCGACAACCCCAAAATATTTAAAATTCGTGTCAGTACTCCTTTAGCATATTACCTGTACCTCGATTGTTATGATTATTCTTTTAAAGTTTAGAAGCGTGCTATACGAGCTTATATGCACTAAGTGTAGCAAATTTTATAACATAACATTTTACCGCTTATAATACTGCAATTCATATCCTGCTACTACTCAAAGTTGCTTCTGCTTTGCTCCAAACCAAAAAAGTGATATTTGCACAGACGTTGTTCTAATGCTTAAAAATATTGTAAAGTTTGGTCATGACAACAACCTCATCTTTCTTTATAATATGGGATATACACTATATGAACTATTCGATTAGAAAATATTCGACCAAATCACAATTTGTTTTGAACGTCAACTTTACTATTCGCACATCCCCATAAGAAAGCACTCGTTCACCTATCGCACTGTCTCAAAAAACTGCTGCTATGGCTGCCTCCAAAATATGTATCCGGTAACGTGAAATAAAAGGTAAAAATGGCAGCTTTCTTGCACACAGCACAAAAGACATAACACCAAACATCACAAGCAAAGATTTAGTGATTCGTTAGGGCATGCGAGATGGCTTGCCACATGCCCCAACAATATATTGCCACAATGAGCCTTTATTCAAATTTCTTCACTTATTGCCACGGTGCATTTCAGACTAACATAATGAAATGGCTGCCTTTTCTGCGCTCTCATCGAGCTCGGCGCCTTGGAAGTGCAATGAAATAGCTGTCCTCAAGTTAATGATTAAGAAGTTTTTAATTAGTCTTATCAGTGAAACTTTAGTGGTGGCAAATCATTTTCACCGTGACGTAGAGTCTGTCAGCAAAGACGAGATGTGAATTACTTTCATAATTATCTAAAATAACCTGTATTGTTTAAATGAACACCCAATATAAGGGTTTCACTACTAGATGAGCGAACTTGAACGATGGATGGGCGTGAAATATCTGAAAAACTGGCCAGAAACGCACTCTGCAGCCTCTAGAAATCAATTTTGCCTTAACTATACAAAATGAATAAGTAACTAGGACGTTATTTATGTCAATGTGGCACTTACAAATAAGCTCTAAAATCAAACATTGCAAGATAAAAACGTACAAGCTGGGAGTTATGGGCACACCTAAACTCTAAGCACGCAAGCATCTGTATTCGCAGCTTCTTTGGAGTGTGGGGGGTATTGCACCTGTGACCTTTCACGCTAAACCGCAGGTTGCCATAGCCAATAAGCCACTGTAGCATGTAAGCTGTAACTACAGGGGTACTGTTTATTCTCATTTGTATAGTTACAAAAGCCTCGTCATCGACCGATATAACGGGTACTGAGACAGTACAGCAAGGTAAAAGGCAGGAAAAATGGTTTATTCACGTAAGGAATGCTGACAGAGTCATAAAATACTCTTCCTGACTAAAAAGTGGACATTTTTAACGAGAAAAAGGAATATCCGAACTAATTCAGGGCTAGCATCAATAACAGTTGTATTCGTTTACAAAATAAGGCACTTCCTGAGAATCACTACCTTCGAGCACCAACATTCTATTGCACTAACATATTTTGCACATACACAAACACACACCCAAAAATAAAAAAAATAGTTCCTGAGAATCACTACGTGACTGCAGTAACACTCCGACTTGGCATCGCACATTAAATGCTGCCTTGAGAAAATGCACCCTGATGTACCGTATTTTCGCACATGCAACCCACGTGCAGGAATCATGAATGCTAGATGCTGATAAGCAAACTATCTTTTGTAAATGCAGCTTGTATGAAACTTTTCCTTTAGCACCAGCTTCACTGCAATCCCCTGCACTATGTTTCAGTAAAATGTAACAGGAAAACCATGCATGCCTAAATGTGCAAGCGGTGAAATAAAATTTCTTCCACATTCAAGGACTGTAAGAGGGAGAGCACCATCATTGGCGACAATGGGGTTGCGCGTGAGCGAAAATACGGTACGTTAAATGCTAAATCAACAAAGTACACTCGAGCTCATTAATATGAGTATTCACTGTTCAGTGCACTGCCTGATATGATGCACACTTGTTAGCAGCGTGCTTCAAATCATGAGAGTAATACTTCGAACGGCCAACACGTACCTGCTCTTGTATAGAGTGCAGTTTGCAATCTACAAGTTTTAGGTGAAGTTCTATATGTTTCAATTATCAAGGTATGGCAGAGACAGCACCAGTGATATGTAATGCACTATGCATTAAGAGCCCTCGCAACACTTTTTTCTGAGCATTGCAAACAAGCCTTAGACAGTAGACATAGCAAGCTTTAGTACTGTGTACATTGCGTACCTAACGGTGTTGCATGCATAAGAACACTGTTTCACATAGTGCGCTGACCAAAAGTTGCACATGCACACTCCATGGACCACGCGGAGTTCAAACGTATGCAAAGCCATTGCATATGCTATGTACACAGTGCCAAAATTTGCTAACCTTATAGCACCAACTGTGAAATGCAATGCTGCCAGGACATTGCAGACAACGTTGCCAGAACGTTGCAGGCAACATTGCCGGAACATCGCAGACATTACTTCAATATTATGGTGACAATGTGTGCTATTAGAGAACAGTGAGAAAACCACAATATGATTATGAAGCACACTGTAGTGGAAGGCTCTGGAAATTCAGACCATCTGGTGTTCTTAAATGTGCATTGACATCGCACAGTACACGCGCCTCTGGCATTTCGCCTCTATCAAAATGCGGTCACCACGGCCGTGTCGCAAACTTTGACCCTTATTTGCTTCTATGAACCTAAAGAATCACTCAGGAGATTACTTGAGCATGCTTTTCTAGAAAATATGGGGTGAAATTGTAACAATTTTTCAGAATAGCTTTCATGACACAAAATACACTTGTCGAGAATTCTCGTGCAAAGGTATCAGCTACGAGAGAGGCTTTTTGATACGTTGTATGTTAAAAGACATAAGTACACATGTTGCAGAGCCCTCTTAAGATGAAGCAAAATTATTGCAAATGATGGAAATTTCAAAACTAAATTTGTGATGTTCTGAAATGGAAAAAAATCTTTAAAAAACCAAAAAACCTGCAAACGATACCATGTATCATGAATTAAAAACGCTAATGGTGCATTTAAGAAACTCTGCACACATTCACTGCTAGCAAAGGTGCAGTGACATTATTACAACTAATGAAAACGTGCAAAATTGCGGTTATGAGTAAAGTTCTAAAAATGAAAGAAAAAGAGTCTGTAAAAAGAACAAACCTGCAAACAACACCATGTCTCATAAATTAAAAACGCTAATGGCATATTTAAGGAATTCCACACGTCACCGCGAGCAAGGGTGCTGGTACCTAGGCAACCCTGTACACAGCCCTCGCAAAAACTGCTGTCTTCAGTAAACATGACGGGCTTTCTCATAACAATGCAACTACGACAGAGCAATATGCAGTAATATGCAAAGAAACTTGTTTCTGTGTTGTTCTGTTACACAGATAACCAACACGAGCACTTCAAAATGTGCTCTCTGACGGAGGTGAAATATTGTGTGTGTGCTCGCAACCAGACTTTCTTGCACAGCTGAACGCAGATAGATAGAAATATTTGCTATACAGAACACTTGTTGGCATTCCCTTGGAAATCCCATGCAATAGCATGGCACTGCACTGCACGTATACTGAAATCTCATTCACCTCAACAATTGATACACGAAACGCCGTGCCACGCCCCTATAAGTGTGCTTCTCCTATATGACCTGCGATCAGTCCTTGCATAATTGAAGGAATTTTCTCAGTGAAACAGCACTGTTTTAGCAGACGCTTACAAGTATGCCATTGAATACGAAGACCAGTGCATTTCCACGTAGGAAAAAATTAGCAACGCGTGCGTCTCAAATACGGACAGCCCGCGGGGCAGGAACTTTCCCACTCCAGAACGATAAATTTGCTTAAGTAAACTTCATCTCAGTACAGTCGTGTAAAATGTGGTGAAAATGCGCCCAGGAGAGAGAACTAAATGCCGTGCAGTGAAACGTATTACCTGTGGCTGTATGTTATTGCAAAAAAAAAGAACAACCATGCTGCTTGGAGAAGGCAAAGGGCTGCCTGTTCTGGTACACGCGTTCAGAAAAAAGGTGTCAATGCAACAAAATTTTAAAAGATCAGCAATCTTTTGTCTTTGACATGGCCTTGAAGAAACATGATTTGGTGGTGTAAAGAGACCGCCCGAGACGGTGAGGGGTTTTTATATAAATCCGCACAGGCATATTGTGTACTTTGAGCTATCTATGTATTTAACTACCTCATGATCTCCTACGTTAAATGCGGGTTCCATTGCACATAGAGTTTGAGGTCAAGAGCTAATACACCAAAACAGGCCCCACGAGACGCTAGTGCCAATGAAACACTTTCAGTTTTTTTGCATGATGTAACATTCAGCTCATTTATCCTAGAAGTTTATGTTCACTAAGTGTCAGCAAATGGCAATACCGCCACATGTTATACTTTTCCAGTGATCATTTTGATCACTGGAAAAGTATAACCTTTGCTTACAGATGAAGACAATGGCACAACTTTGCTCAATAAGGAGAAAACACTGGTCGTGACGTCCAGTACGTCACAACCAACCGATTATGACAATGATGCAAGTTTGCCAGCTAGCAGACCTGCTGACAGGTGATGACTGTGACACATGCTCGCTCAATAAGGATCAATCTCGCGTCAACATCATCATCTGTCAACCTTACTGCAGCTATAGTATGTCCATGAAGTGTCTTATAAAGATCAAAGATACGACAGGTGAAGAAGTACTGGCAAAAAGTCTTTGCCATTGCGCCTACTTCGGTCACATTTAGCCAGTCCAAGCACGATGTAACGCAACCGTGTGGAACAGGCTGCAAAAGCTCACACTGGAAAACTTGTTGCGCAAGTTTACAGGTTCAGTCGGAAACTTGTTTGCCAAAAGGTTCCGTGGGCTGTCTCTTGTTCCTGTGAATACGTGCGACAAAGTGGCATAAAAAAAAATAAATATGCGCACAAGAGGTGGAGTTTTTAAAAACGTTTACACACCGTAAGGAGAAAATTGGAACATAGTGCAAACTTGTAAGACACCACTTGTGCCTGAACAAAATAAAAATATACAACTGCGACTGCAGTGTCAATGCGGAATGCCTAGCAAAGCAGTCGACACAACTAGCCCCCACAATGCTCCTTAAACATTAGGCAATGACAAAGAAAAGTGATTAGGAAAATTTATTAATTATGGCAGTGCCCTAACTCAACACATTTACTGCTACTCCTTTGCACTAATGCACGGTGTGTGCCTTCATACTAGTTATGAATGGTTGAGTATATCTATTGCCCTGTCATCTGGAGCAGCATATATTAAATTATGTTCATTTGTCATTGACTGCTGTATTTTAAAACGGGTGGCAAAGCAGCATGCAATTTTCTAGCCTTACCTGTAAGCAGACTCCAAAACTGGAATGCGACTAGGTGATGGACTTTTTTCAGTTGGCCTTCCTGGAGACTGTGCTGCACTGCTCAGTCAAGTACAGGTTTGCAAAGGGAATGGGAGACAGAAAACGATAAACAGCTGAAGTTATTCGCAGTTTGTGTTGTACATCATTACGGAAATCTTCATTCTAGAAAATGTGAACACAACGAAGAACAATATGAAGGTGCAGGGTACAGGCACATGTCCATGTTTTCAATCTTCACTGGATCTTTGTTCTATGTGCTTTTTTCCAAAGCAAACAACCTAACTTGCCTAGCTTGATACTACAGTTGAACCCCCTTATAACAATATTAAAATACCACCAAAATGCCATAGTTATAACCGATAATTGTTAAAAATGGGTTGTACGAAAAAAAAAAGCAAAATAAAGTGATCACAAGCTGTTGTGAGGTTCACTTGTACATTTCATATTTGTTTTTATTCTTTCTTTTAATTATCATTTTCTGCCCTCTCTTCTGGAATCTTTTGATGCCATGCCCCATCCCTATACTACAAGGTAGCATGCCAGAGGTTATATAGATTCCAACAAAAATCTCCATTTTTCCAACAAAGAGCCCCTCTTGCTCTCTCTATAATGTTGGATTGAATATGCCAACTCACATTCGTAATAAGGCTGACACAAAGAGCACAATAATAATTGCTGGGGCTTGATGTCCCAAAACCACGATATCAATCAATCAATCAATTTATTTCCTTTCAATAGGAGGAGTACAGGACTAAAAGCTCGAGAGCTTGACGAGGTCCCGACCCCGTTACAAGTTGCAATGCAGCAGGATGGCGGACAGTCATGAATGCAAAATACAGATACACTTTACAAGTTTAACATGGCGTCACGTAATACAAAAATTATTATACAAATCACTGAAAATAGAGAGAATAGTTCATATGTGTCACGGACTGCGATTTTTGCGACCCGGCGTCACGGCGAATTAACGGGCGCCGCTCGTCCCCGCTGACCGGCGGGAACCGCGTACTCTTGAAAAGTGCCGGGAAGTGCTGAATGGGGTGTCCTTCTTCGAACGTCGCCGCGGACGATTGATCCTTTGTACCTACGGTGGTGGCGGCAGGATCTTGCAAAGGCCGCGAGGTACTCCGAACAAGCTTTTGACTTCAAGACGCTCCGGCTGAGAGCCAAGCAAACTGACTGTTCCCACGGGAAAAACTTCTGGTGGACAAGCCGTATGGCAGCACCCCAACAGATTGTCACCCTCGCTCAGTTGAGGACCCTCTCCTAATTAAAAGGGGGTGTGGTCCGTGTATTTTTAGGGAGGAGTTTCGAACAATGAAACGCGCATGATTGGACCCCGGTAGGAGGTCCCTTGTTCCCCCAGGAAAAGGAGAGGGGACCGAGGATATTTAAGCGCAGGATTTGGCCCTGCTAGGCAGTCTAGTCGCTTACCACATGGTGTAGAAGCAGATCAACAAGTATCCCTTCTGGAAGTTTTTAGTGTGGCTCTGTATCGGCTGGCCACCTAAACTTAGGCCTTCGTTTAGTTGTGACGAGAAATTAACGTCCGCATCGTAGACATCGGAGCTTCCTCTCGGGTTAGCTCAACCTGCCCGAGATCGCCTTCAAGCACTAGCCTCCCGGAAACACCAGCGTTGCACACCACCGACATCGCAGTCGTGCCAGAACTCTCTTCGACTTCTCGCATCCGATCGTCGTGGACGCAACGCTGCCGGTCATCACACGTATGCCTTCGCCTGTTTATATCTTCGAACTTTCGCATC